>NC_083654.1:22144899-22212399 GCF_963576545.1 Limanda limanda
GGGTTTAGCCTGTATGTATAAAAGAACTGAACTGTTTTCTATCTGGGTGCATATTACAACTAAACCCTGTGGTATGCACCATGCTCGAGCATTAAAGGTGACGATACTGTAAGAGTTTTTGAGACTCGTTTCTTCGTTGGTAGTGGGATTGTGGAAATTGCCACGACAGTTTACAACAAGTGATTCTCCAGTTCAGGTTCTGGGACCAGTTCAGGTTGTGGGACCAGTCCAGGTTCTGGGACCACAGTCCAGGTTCTGGGACCAGTTCAGGTTGTGGGACCAGTCCAGGTTCTGGGACCAGTTCAGGTTCTGGGACCAGTCCAGGTTCTGGGACCAGTCCGGCAGCAGGTGAGTCTCTGCTCTGGTTCCATCGCTGCAGGTCTCCTCAACAGTTTCAGAAAGAAAAGCTGCAGCAGCATCACCAGAGACACTAATAGCACAAATTAATGTTTGTTGGTTCATGAGTTTATTTTTTTTAAACTGACTGAAGTGAACGTTCAGTTCATGTTGTTCAAAGTTCTGATGGTTTTTAAGATTTTTTTCTAATGGAACAAACTGAGCAGCGTCTGGAGGCGGGAGGATAAATAAAAACCCATTAGAGGAGTGAACAGGCCTTGAACCTCCGTACAATCAATTACAGACACACACACACACACACACACACACACACACACACACACACACACACTTCTCCATGGTAACACAGACCTGATGTTTCGCTCTTCAGATACAACTTCCTGATAAAACTTTTCCATCACAGTAAATCAGAGAAACACCTTTTCTACTCGAGAAGTTTTCCTCAGCGACCTCCACACAAACAACCAGTGGAGTCGCCCTCTGCTGGCCATTACAGAGAATACATGTTTCAGGCACTTCTGCATTGGCTTCACTTTGTAGAAACGCTCTCACACACAGTTACACATCTGCACCTTTGTCTAAAAACACAACATCAGGCAAAGCAGAACCTCCAGATGTTGATCAGTGGGTTTTGGATCCTGGTGAGATTCGTTATGTCCGAGACTTTAACTTGTAGTCACAGCACTCTAATCCCTTCATATGTAATCCATTACTTTCCAGGACAATGGCTGCCAATCCCCTTGGAGGTTTATCAGGATAAGGTGTCATACCCGGTGCTGACACACACACACACACACACACACAGACACACACACAGGCTGGTGAACTGGGACTCACCAGACAACAGGTAGGAATAAGTGTTTCAACTTTATTATTTTATTATGAAATTCATGGTCCCCTGAGGATCATCATGTATAGAACACATGTTTTAGCTGATTGGCTTCTGGGTTTTTCAGCTTGATCAGTTCCCACAGTTCATGTCTCAGATGATCCATCAGCTTCTGAAGACGGCTCCGACTCTCAGCCTGCGATTATTAAGTTATTATCTCGTAATAACACGGTTGAAGCTGTATTAAAAAATTCATGATGGTTATTTTATCTCTATAACAAATGAACACTGGTAATCGTAGAACTAGCGATTCTGGTTCTGTCTCTTTGTTTCCATGACCACGTCTTCTCTCCTCTCAGACACGTCCACACGTCAAGAAGTGAGAAGACGTGTGACCCAGTGAAGTGAAGACTCCCGGTGTTCTTCATCCTGAATCCAGCAGGCGGAGCTGGAACTTCGTGTTTCTGCGATGACGTCGGATCCACCGACTCGACCTGTGACTCAAAGTGGGTGAAACCAGGGAGGAGGAGTTTGGGGTTGGGGGCGGGGTGTTAAGGATGAAGTGGCCATGTGTGTTCCTGGTTCTCATCGCTCTGGGCGGCCGGTGTTTCCGATGTGTCACCGGTGACCTTGTGACCTCTGACGAACACACAGACATTGGTCATGATGAGGACGTGCACCCCCACTCCCTCCGGGAAGCAGACGGGGATGTGGTCGACGTTAATTTCCAAACGAGCCGGGATGAACCACCAGACACGAGTATTGAAACAAACTGGGACGAGCTGGACATAAACCAGGAGGACTATGAGGACGCAGACTGGCGTCCTCCGAGCGTCCTCCAGGACACACGCCCGGTCCCGTCCCCTGGAGACACACCAGGGATTCCCGCTGGCGCCCCCGGTGGCAGCAGCACCGACCAGATCATCGCTGCTTCGTCCCCTCAGTGCGGCGAGTACAGCGGCCGGCTGACGTCTGCTGGCGAGTGCCGGCTGGTGGCAACGCTGCCCCCTGTGGGCACATCGCAGGAGCGCTGCCCGGACATGTTCCGCTGCACGGAGGACGTCTCCTACTGGCTGGACGAGAACCAGGACAGGAAGGACAAGCTGGAGGAGCTGAGAGGGACGATGTCGGAGCTGCAGGTGGAGCTGAGGAGCCACCGGCTGAGAGTCCAAGCCCTGGAGGAGCAGGTAGAGCTCGAGGGACGGGTAAATAAAGATGGACGACACGTCTCTGAAATGTCCCGGAGACGGGCGCTGCCATCTGGCTCTTCTGATGTCATTCGGAACCAGGTTCTGTGCGGAAGTGTCAAGAAGCTGAGTCCATACTGCAGCCGACCACCAGGGGGCGAACCAGAGGATTTTACCTCACTTAACCAAGCTGTCCTTTCGTCCATCTTTATTTACGATCACACGCCCTCTTCTAGAATCAGAGTTGACTGTATAGCGCCACCACCTGGCACCACCTGGCACCACATTCACCCTCCTCTCTCTCTTCTTCTGTTTATCTCTTTGTCTTCACACCTGCTAATTCCTGCTTAACCCTGAATGCTAACGAGATCAGCTGAAGGCGCTTTGTCCGCGGAGCGTCTCCGTCAACCTGATGAAGAAATGATCCCAAGCATTTCAGTTAGTTTGAAGATTTAGTGACAGAATATTCAAAATGACTTTGTGTGTAAGATAGATAGATAGATAGATAGATAGATAGATAGATAGATAGATAGATAGATAGATAGATAGATAGATAGATAGATAGATAGATAGATAGATAACTTTATTCATCCCCGAAGGGAAATTAAGTCGTCATAGCAGCCGGTATATTTTAATACAATAAAATACAATAAAATAAAAAATATTGAGGTAGAAAGAATAAAAACAGAAACACAAGATAAATAGGTAGATAAGGTGCAGTGGCAAGATGATGGTAATAGTACTGATGATATGATGGTAATGTTATTGTTAGACAGTATATATGAATAGTACAGTATATATAGTATATAATATAATATAATATATATTTATATATGATAGTAATTATACCAATATAATAGCAGTATATAGTAATAATGGCAGCAACAGTATATATAATAATAATAGTAAATATAATAATAACATGTACACATGTATAAATATGTGTATATAGACTTATATATACAAAGAATATACAGAGAGTATGATATAATATATGATATATAGTAGAGGTATAAATATAAGTATTTGACTATACAATAGATAATATCATATACTATGAGTGTAAGAATATGTAGACAGAGTGTGCAAAAGACAATATTATTGTATAAAATGATATATAATATCAATATGGTTTATATGAACACATATCACATATGATGTGAAGTAAGTGTATATGGAGCAGAGTGTTGTACAGGTCCACAGAGCAGGAGACAGGTTTAGTGCAGTTCTGTGATGGAGGCTCTGACAGAGGGGGAGGAGTTAAACAGTCTTATTGCGGTTGGGAGGAACGACTTCCTGTATCGTTCCTTAGAGCAGAAAAAAACCAGAAAGTATGAATCCTTTGGGTTTATATTTTGTTGTAGAACAAGCACCGACTCGGCCATGTTGTCCTGCCCTGTACTTATGTATAAAAGCTTTGTTTTATTCAACCTGGAACAGATTGACCTCTCGACCTGGAACAGATTGACCTCCTCTTCTCCCTCAGGAGGAACAACGTGCGTCTCTGAACTCGAGCGTCGAGCAGCGGCTTCGTTCTCTGGAGCTGCGTCACGCTACCTTCCACACGCTGCTGCACGTGCACGCCGCCCTGCTGGACGAGCTGCAGGCGCAGCGCCGCAACCTGTCGGCCGCCGTGCAGCGCTTGGGCCGCAGCCCGGGGTCGAAGGTCAAGGTCGTGAGAACCACCCCCCCGCGCGGCCTGCGAGACACACCAGGTACACATGCAACTAACACAGCGGTGAGTTGCATGACGCTCATGAAACAAGACAACTAGTCGGGTCAGGAACGTCGATTCCGTGACCATTCTCTGGCAAATATGTTTTGACGACTGATTTGACATCTATACAACATTTATAAAAAATTTAGCCCCCACGTCCCTCCCAAAAATGTCGGCATTTTTCGCTAGAGTCGAATCCAAAATGGCAGCCGGCACTATCTTGTAAAGGTTACTTTTTTACCAGAGCACCTAGAATAATGTATGAATACACATTTTGTGGCATATCAAAAATTACGTTTTCACTCGACCAGTTGGTGGCCATCTTGGATTTCGGGGTCAAGAAATGTAAAAATTATATCAGAATCACAATCCTTATGGTCAATTTGCCACAAAAAGTGTATTCATACATTATTCTAGGTGCTCTGGTAAAAAAGTAACCTTTACAAGATAGTGCCGGCTGCCATTTTGGATTCGGCCCTCTAGCGAAAAATGCCGACATTTTTGCGAGGGACGTGGGGGCTAAATTTTTTACAAATGTTGTATAGATGTCAAATCAGTCGTCGAAACATATTTGCCAGAGAATGGTCACGGAATTGAGGTTCCTGACCCGACTAAACACATGAAAGAAGTGCACAACTTATATTTGACTTTTAAAAGCTGTAATAAGTTCAGGTTTTAGAAAGAGAAGTGAACTTGCAGCCATGTGAACAGGAAACAGAATAAAACTATAACAACAAACTCTTCATGTTCCGACAGGTCAACATGTTCGTGTTCAATCGAAAACTTAAAGAATCCACATCAGCTGTCAAATCATTCATCTACGGACAATAAGATACAGAGTTGTACTTATATAAAATACTGATAATAAAACTCTAAATTCATTTAACATTGCAATATTTATATATTTATATATTTTCCTTTATACTATCTTGTAGTATTATTTATATTATGGTCACTTACTTTTAATTATTTTTTCTGTATCATGGTCACTACTGTTGCAATATTACTTATAATACTTTTGTTTTCATTACAATAACACTTACATCACTCCACTTTCTCCCCAGTACCTGCTTTTGCACAGTGTCTGTTTTGCAGGTTGTTTTTGTTTTCTGTATATTTTTACTCTCATTATGTGTAGTTTAGTAGTGTATATATTTTGATCTTTCTTTTTTATTGTTGCTTCGGCACTGTTATTTAAATTCTGTTTTTCTCTTTTTTGCTGTAACAAGTGAATTTCCCCGTTGTGTGGATAAATAAAGAAATCTAATCTAATCTAATCTAATTCAAATCAGAGCCTTTAATCCAATGAGACAAAATCTCATACCTGAGACTTTCATTCTGATTTGAAAAGGTTTAAATAAAGTTCTCAGGACAGTTTGCTAATTATTTAATTAATTAATTAATTAATTAATTAATTGCAGCTCTGACGCTTTGTTCTTGGACAAACTGTGACCGTCTGTTTGTCCGTCTCTGTCCCTCAGGTGGACAGCTCCTGTCTCTCTGTCCTTCAGACTGTGCGTCTCTGTATCACCACGGCGTTCGTCGTTCTGGTGTTTACTCCATCGTCATGGCAACCGGCGCCAACCTGCCGGTCTACTGCGACATGGAGACAGAAGGTCACACAGAGTTCAACACACTCACACGTATGTAGCGTGAATATTACATGATAGAGGCATGAACACCTGGTGTGTGTGTGTGTGTGTGTGTGTGTGTGTGTGTCTGTGTGTGTGTCTGTGTGTCTGTGTGTGTCTGTGTGTCTGTGTGTGTGTGTGTGTGTGTGTGTGTGTGTGTGTGTGTGTCTGTGTGTGTGTGTGTCTGTGTGTCTGTGTGTGTGTGTGTGTGTGTGTGTGTGTCTGTCTGTCTGTGCGTGTGTGTGTGTGTGTGTGTCTGTGTGTGTGTCTGTGTCTGTGTGTCTGTGTGTGTGATTGTGTGTGTGATTGTGTGTGTGTGATTGTGTGTGTGTGTGTGTCTGTGTGTGTGTGTGTGTGTGCGTGTGTGTGTCTGTGTGTGTCTGTGTGTGTGTGTCTGTGTGAGTCTGTGTCTGTGTCTCTGTGTGTGTGTGTGTGTGTACGTGTGTCTGTGTGTGCGTGTGCGTGTGCGTGTGCGTGTGCGTGTGCGTGTGCGTGCGTGCGTGCGTGCGTGTGTGTGTGCACCAGGTGGAGGCTGGACAGTGTTCCAGCGAAGGTTTGACGGCTCGGTCACTTTTAACCGCGGCTGGTCAGATTACCGCGAAGGCTTCGGTGATCCTGGAGGAGAACACTGGCTGGGGAACCAGCAGCTGCATCTTCTGTCCAATCAGGGTCAGCACAGCCTCCGCGTCGACCTGCAGGACTGGAGCCACGCCCACAGACACGCCCTCTACCACAGCTTCAGGTAGGAAGAGACCCGTGTGGATGAGTCGTAGAAAAAGAGACGGTAGAAGTACGACACAGAGTCGCTCGCTGTGTGAACTGTCATGGGAATTATTAACTCTAACTGTTCTCTTCTGAAATGTAACACAAACATGTTCTTCTCACATAGCTTTGCTCAAAGTTCAGGTGGAATGACCTGAAGAACATATCTATAAATCCTATGTAATATTTGCCTCTGCCAGATACCAGTACATGTCTGTTAGTTTAGCCATAGATGAACTTGAGACTATTTGATGTTCTAACGTCTCTTCCCTCAGGAGAGGAGGAAGCTGTTGCCTCTGATCGGTTCCAACCACTGAACTCTTCATACTCGCGTGGGATCAGAAGATGATGTAGTGACCTTCAGATTGTGTATTTAAGACAAGAGGAATCGGAACTCGGCTCTGAAATGACGAATAAATCTTAAATCCCCTGACATTACTTTTCTGATTGTCGGGATCAAGGCAAACATCTGGAAAGAGCTGGGCAGGTGTAGTGGTTGCAAGAGGTATTGCAGCTCCTGGATCGGCCATAAAATGGTGGATACATTTTATTTGAGTGTCACAAACCCATTGAAATAAATCTGGATTTGATCGATTTGTTTGCTCACGAGTCAGAAGAGAATCGAACTGACACAGTAACAACATGAAACCCTTTCATCGTTTCTCTGTAAAATCAGAACCAGGTTCTTCTCTGCTCCTCCTGCAGGACCGAGGGCGAGGAGAACCGGTACCGCCTCCACGTGTCGGGTTTCACTGGCACGGCGGAGGATTCGTTCGGCTGGTACCACGACCACCAGGGTTTCAGCACGCCGGACACGGGCAACATCTGCGCCGAGATCAGTCACTCGGGCTGGTGGTTCCGCCAATGTTTCCACGCCAACCTCAACGGCGTCTACTACAAGGTGGGTCGAGAACAAGGCGTGTCCTCAGGGTGGATGAGGTCCGATGACCCGGCTCATGTGCAACTGCTCCAATCCAAATGACCCAGAGTACGATTTGAGCTCGATTCTGATCCGATGTTTTGTTGTTTTAGAGTCGGATGAAATTAATCTGCGTTGTTTTTTGTTCGTGTACGAGAAGCAGCAACGTCACAAATCGATTTGCCCAAAGTCCGATTACAGTTTGATTCTTACTACAAATGTCGCTAGAGGCGGAGCTGAGGGACAAGTGTCTGATGATTGTGTGATATGCTAATGTAATACTTGTTTTCCACCAGGGGGGGCGCTACACTCAGAAAGCCCAGAACCTGCTTGGGCCGGACGGCATCGTGTGGTTCTCCTGGAAGGATTCAGACTTCTATTCTCTGAAGGCCGTCGCCATGATGATACGGCCACGCAGCTTCAGGCCGTCCCCCCTGTCGCCATAGTGACCGTGTTCTTCAGTCCGGCGGCGGCGTGAAGAACTCGCGGCGCCGCCACGAAGATCCTCTACAAACATCACGCCAGCAGCAGAGATCAGCTGATTCTAGTGGTTTTTAACCTGGTAGTTATTTCCTTTATCTAAAGATCAAGCGATGATGAAGTTTGTTTCATGAATAAATGTTAGGAACTTTTTCAGTTTTCTTGCTTCATTTGTTTCTCAGACAAACAGGAAACTGCAGCAGTTCAACTTTCATGACACATTTATTGGAACAGTTACGGTTAATAAGTGATTCATGTACAGGACTTCTCAAAGTCACCAACCTCCTAAAGACCAGAGGAGAGTCGGGTTCAGGTGGTTTCTCACAAGTCTTCGTGCTGCTGGTGGGACGGTCCCCCCCCCCGGGACATGGGGGGTGTCTATGTGGGGCGCTCCCTGGGACGGGTGACAAACTGCCACCACAGGGGGGGGAGGTCGCCCTCCTGGCGGGCGGGGGGGAGGGCCTCGGTCTCGGGACCCCCGGCCGGAGTCTCGGCCTGAAGCTGAGCAACCTGGAACCCAAACGAGAGGAGGAGATTCATCCCTCAATCATACGGGACTAAGAAGAGCTTCAAAAACACATATTACCATCAAGACTTATTTATTATGACCCGACTTCATAGTGTTGAGCTGAAAGACTCCAATGAACTTTGAATTAAATGGTTTTCTAAATAAAACAAAGATGAGTCTCTGGTTTTCTAAGTGAGAAAGAACTGCATGGACACACATTTGTATTTTTAACAATCTAACAGTGAAATATAGAAACTTTATTGCAAATTTCTCAATTCTTCTTCCTCTTCAGCTGATCGCAGTTTATGTACCAGAATCTAATCATAGACAATATGAACCGTTAGTAGATTGTGTTTCAGTTTGATTCTGTCGTGTTTGTACTGAAAGGGTTGAACCATCTGTCAGAGACACTTTGGCGCCACCTAGTGGATTTATTAGACAGAACGTTTCCCTGCCGAGCTGAAGCTTTTTAAAAGAAATGTTCAAATATCTTGTTGAGGATAAACAATATTCTCTACCACTGACTCTCCGTTTATGAGGTAAATCATTATTATCATTGTTGTACTTTCAACATTCTGTACAGAAATTATCATATAAAAAAAGAAATTCATGTAAACTCAGGTTACAGTGAGGAAAAGCTCACAAAAAGGGCTCTACATGATCTGAGAATTTCTCAAAGGAAGAATTGTTGAACCCAAATTAATTCAAATAAACCATCTTAAATGCTAAAGCACTTTATAATATTGTATTTTACAATTAAATGTAGATAGCCTGTTATATATTTGAAGACCAATGTCGTCTGTATGAATATGAGAATGAAAGAACAAGGAAATGTTTGGACAATCTGAAGTGGTACATAGCTGTTAATATTGAGGTGATATAATATATAGTAATTGTTGATTTTCAATCATGAATACTGATGTCTGTAAATACACACTTAAATATATTTCCCATATTATAACACTCATTCTTGCCAGAAGTGCCTTTTGAGTACTGAATGCTTTATGTACTAATTTCTAGATTTAGTACATAACATTCTTCAGCTTCATAGAATCAGAGAAAGATTTGTGTCCTGTGAATTCTTTAGTATAAACAAAGTTATAAATGTATTGTCTCATAAGGAAGAGGCTGCACTGAAGATCCTGTTGTGAAGTGTCCTGTGTGCACAGCTCAGTTCAGGAACACAACCTTCAGACCTGGAAATGTACTTCTTGATAAATAGCAAATGATTGTGAGAAAAACTAATTTCTAACTTAGTGAAATGTATTTTTATTGTCTTGTGAACCCACGAAGGTTTAAATCCCAGTGACAGGTGCTGTGTGACATCACTCACCTCTTTGTCCCAGCTCTGCAGCCTCAGCTGCTTCCAGTGCTCCCTCTTGGAGAAGTAATCAGGATACATGGCCTTCTCAGACGGGTGCCAGTGGTCCAGCACCCACTCGGGAACCTGGGGGGGGGGGGGGGGGACGAGTTCAAGACGTTCGTCAACACGCAACGACATCATCATCTGCTACGATTACAACAAGTCACCTGATAAAACTGATTAACACCTTGATGTTTCAAAAGAAAAACATGAATCACAGGTTATTTAGATGTTTGACATCTGAGGATAAGATCCAATGCAATTTGAATTTCCCCATATCAGTGAGACACACACACATTCACATTAAATAGTCGACACGTGATGTATGAAACAATAACATCAGTTCAGTAAATGATTCAAACTTATATAAAACCACACAAGTGATAAAGATAATTCACTTTCAATTTGATGAAAAACTTTCTAAGGTCACTCTGCACCACAGAGTGTTTATAAAAATCTCAGCACAAAAACAATATGTCGTGGAAGTTTGAGGACGACTTGCAAGGAATAATTCTGAAGTATCAATACAGGACAAGAAAATACATGATAACAAATAGGGTTGCAAAGGGGCGGAAAGTTTCCAGTAAATTTCCGGAAACTTTCCATGGGAAGTATAGCTCGGGAATTTTGAAAAAAATAAATAAATATGCTAATTAAAGGCTGAGCAATAAAAACATCATTCAAAACTCTATTTTAAAGATGTATGGAACGTTGAGTTTCAACCCTCCACTGGTCATTCTTCCATCACATGCACAGATAACTCCCAGCATGCTTCACTCTACAGCAGGGCTACTGAGGCCTGCTGTAGAGTGCAGGACTAGTCAGGTAAGTTTCCATGATATTACTGGGAAAATATATTAGCATGCTGATTGAGGATTGTTCATCTGTTCATCTAGACTATTTCCATTCATTTATCCATCAATTGTAAAATATGTTTACAGACGATTCCAATTGTTTGGCTAACTATTTATATCTCTGGCATTGCATTAGTGTTTTTTTACAAACTTTTTTCTCATCTTATTCTACAGAACAATGCCACGTGCACTCTCTCATGTGTGGAGACATTTCACCTCATCCAATGTAGAAGGAAAGGCTGTGTACATTTGCAAATACTGTGCAAAGACCTATGTTAAGAATGACACAACGATGCAGAAGCATATAGTCAAGTGCCCAAAGTTTCCTCAGGACTCAAATCAGACTTTGACAAAACAAAATGTTTATATTTATGTCTGTATATGACAAGGTCAATACAGTTAGTATAAATTACCAACAAAATTTCCAGTTTATTCCCTTTAATTCCCGTTAATTCCTGTATATTCCAGTTTTTCCTGTTAATTCCCGTATATTCCCGCTAATTCCCATGGAAAGTTTCCAACTTTGAATATTCCCGGAATTTTGCAACCCTAATAACAAAAAATAAGTGTTTCAGGACAAAACTATAAAACTATGACAATAAAGACAGCCCATGCTCCTGGTCACCTTGTAGCACTCGTATCTCTCGTAGGAGGTTCCTCCAGGAGAGTCGGGGAAGATGTAGGGCTGAGGATGCTGATTGGACCAGAACTCCTCCTCCCCGGCCTTCAGCATCATGGTGGCCTTCACCAGGTCCTTCTCCCCCCGGTTCTCATCGAAGCGAGAGCGCATCATGCAGGCGTAGAACCGGTACTTGTCCCTGGGACGGAAGGGAAAACAACAGACGAGTGCAGTTTAGTTTTGTTTTATAGATTATTAGTTATTGTTGTGTATAATATCAAAGGAAGCTGATATTTGTGTGATTTAATCTGCAACTTGACTGAATCTCTAAAGTTCACACAACATCACAGCTGAGGTGAATTTCTGTTTATGGAGAAAAACTGTGGAATTATCTGGATAAATAGATTGAAATGTTGCTCAAATATTATTAAAATAATAAAAATGAAGCAGTTTGAATTCACTTCTCGTTCATTTGTACAAGTGAATTGTGAAGTTATTGACAGAGAAATGATAATCATAATAAACTGAACTAACCTTGGATCAATGATAATGATCTTAATTAATGATCGATTCCTCATTAACCTTTGTTGAGATATCTATGTTTTGTTTTCTACCTTATGAATATATTTTACTATATTTTACCTACATTATATCCTGTGAATCAATATTAGCTGTGTAGTCTATAGAATTAACAATATTACAACTGTTTCTTATATCCTGGAGTGATATATAATTTCTGGACTCAAATACAGGGTCAAACACAGAGCGCAAACATTTGAGTGTTAATCTGACTTCAAAGTGCAATTTGGGAAAAGCGTGAGAAGGTAAATTCATCTTGAGATTTGAGATAATGCAAGTACGGATTCCCAGGAAGGAGAGAGGATGTGCCCGGACTAAAACAAAGAACTGTTTCATGAATTATTATGGGAGAAACATATGAAATCCTTCTCTAAATGATAATCATAATAAACTGAACTAACCTTGGATCAATGATAATGATCTTAATTAAAGATTGATTCCTCATTAACCTTCCACTTGGTAAGAATGAGGAGTTCAGGAAACACGTAGAGATTCATGTGTCAGAGTTAAATGATGTAAAACATTATTTTCAGGTTCTTTAACTCGTCAGATCGAGGAGAGAAGTTCAGCTTCAGGTTTATCTTTGTTTTGATTCTTCACATTTCAACGTCAACAAGATAAAATCACATTTAAACTCTGATATTAACGGTCAGAGTCGCTGTCGTGTTCCACTTCCGGTGAATAAAAGTAAACATGTAGAAAACAGGTTGACTTTTCAGTGACTGACCTGGCTAGCTGTTAGCTTAGCAGCTAGCTTAGCGGCTCTACCGCTGTCTAAACGCGAGTTGTGTTATTGTGAGGTCGTTGGTTCGAGTCCCGCTGCCGTGGCCTTGCTCACCTGAAGATGCACCAGGACTCCAGGTGTCTCAGAGACTTCTTATAGAGCCGCAGCACCTTCTGCTGGTGGGTCAGAAAGGCCGCCGCCATCTTCCCTGTCACCTTCTGTGCGAGCGGCGCGGGGCATGCTGGGACTTCATGACGTTAGGACCATGGTTAGGACCCGAGAACCGTAAAACAGGTACCAAACACGCATTCATAGAGGAGAAGCATAATCAGTATACGAATAATAGAATATAATTTTTTATAATAAATATGCTTAATTTACATTAATTTAATGTTTTATTATTTTAATCAGGCATTTATTAATACAATAAAAGGCCGAAATGACGACGATATTTGTGGGTATCAAATATTATTCTCTCTACAGTAAATATGTTTTATATTTAATGTAGACAGAATAATATTTATTTTATTCTATTTTTATTTTTAACGATAAATTTAATTTATCGTTAAAATTTGCCCAGTTAATTATCCAGCGTTGAAATGATGACGTGAAATATTGGGCTTGACAGCTGTCTGCTACAGGAGTTACGGTGCTGTTGCATTATGGGATGTGTGAGAGCTGCATGTGTGTCTGTGTTGAGAAGAAGAACCAAAATGTCTCAGCTCAGGTTCATCGGTAAGATCCAGTTTCACATCATAACACAGACTGAACTGGTTGTTAGCATGGGAGTTAACCTGTTAGCATGTGTACTAACCAGTTAGTATGACAGATTATCAGTTAGCATGACAGTTAACCAGTTAGCAAGATAATTAACCAGTTAGCATGTGTACTAACCAGTTAGCATGACAGTTAACCTGTTAGCAAGACAATTAACCAGTTAGCATGTGTACTAACCAGTTAGCATGACAGTTAACCTGTTAGCAAGACAATTAACCAGTTAGCATGTGTACTAACCAGTTAGCATGACAGTTAACTTGTTAGCATGTGTACTAACCAGTTAGTATGACAGATTATCAGTTAGCATGGGAGTTGACCTGTTAGCAGGATAACTAATCAGTTAGCATGACAATTAACCAGTTAGCATGTTTACTAACCAGTTAGCATGTTTACTAACCAGCTAGCATGACAGTGAACCAGTTAGCAGGATAACTAACCAGTTAGCAGGATAACTAACCAGTTAGCACTGAGACTTAACCTGCTAGCATGATAACTAACATTATACTAGCATTATAGTTAATCCAGCCTGAAATAAAACTACAGAGAATAAGTACAAAATATAATATTAACACAGCACACAGACATATCTTTAGAGAAATGTCCTTAAGTGTAAAGTCACAGGATGACTTCACAATGTTTACTGTATAAGTGCCTTATTTAAAAGGAGATGTTGAAATAAATGCATGTGTGTGTACATATATATATATATATATATATATATATATATATATATAAGCTGTTATTCATTACAATATGAATATGGGTATATAAATGGTCAAATTGGGTTCAACTTCTAATATTAAATAAAGGCATATACTGTATGTTTATGTAATGTGTGTCTAAGTTCACAATATAAAACAATCTAAACAATTAACTAGGTATATAAATTCTGTTAATTGCTCAATTTCACAACAAGATCACACGTTTGGAATAATATAATTGATTAACACGTTTTTATAAGACAATTTTTAATGCCTGACTTGTTATTATTACCACAGAATGTGCTGTCATATGATTTTCCATGACAGAATCCATAACCCAGCTCCTGCTTGTTGACCTCCTCAGATATCGGAGTGAACTTGACCGACCCGATGTTCCGAGGCCTCTACCGAGGGAAACAGAAACATGACGGTGAGAATTCATCCTCTTCTCCGTCCGTCGTCTTTTCTACGTTAATCTGACTCCAGCTGTGTTTGTCTCCGACAGACGACTTCAACCAGATCATCGACCGGGCTCTGAAGGTCGGAGTGGAGAAGGTAAGAGAAGAATCCACAGACATGAAGACTTGAACAAACTTCAGTGGGACAGGAACTAGCTTTCAGTTTGGTCCAAGTCCCATCTGCTAACATGGAGGAGCTTTATGACGTGTGCTGCAGCCGGCCACCAGGGGGCAGTCATGTTGACATGTTTACAGTCTCAGCGTCTTCTGGGGCCAGGTCCACCGAGGAGATCTGGATCTGGACTGGACGCTCTGGTCTTATTAACGTGTGGGACGTGTGTTCCCAGTTCCTGATCACAGGAGGGAGCCTGGAGGACAGCAGAGAGGCCCTGAAGCTCTCCGAGAGCAGAGGTGAGGACGTCCTCACGAGGACAGACACCAGAACACGTCCTCTTCTCTTTGCTCACGCCTGCTTCCTCCTGCAGACGAGTTCTGCTGCACGGTGGGCTGCCATCCCACCCGCTGCAGCGAGTTCCAGCAGGGGGGGGAGTCCCAGTACCTGACCGGGCTGAGGGAGCTGGCTGCAGCCCACAGAGGGAAGGTGGTGGCTGTGGGGGAGTGTGGACTGGGTGTGTGGACGCACACAACACACAACAACACACAACAACAACACACACACGCAGGATTAGAACCACGTTGTTAAGCCTCTTTTCTCTTCGGTCCAGATTTCGACAGGTTGGAATTTTGTCCAAAGGAAACTCAGCTGAAGTAAGTTTCCTCTCGGTCGATGTTCAGCAGGAAACGTTCAGACACAGAAAGCTCGACTCAGCCTTTTCTCCTCTGTCCGTCGCAGATACTTCGAGAAGCAGTTCGACCTGGCGGAGGAAACCAAGCTGCCCATGTTCCTCCACTGCAGGAACTCCCATCAGGAGTTCATCGGTAGGTCCATCCCCCAGAAGACATCGTCCACCACCGAAGACACAGAGACACTTTAACCTCAGTGTCGTCCTCAGTCCTGCTGCGGCTCAGAGCAGGAGCGTCCATCTTTATCTCAAATGTCCTGAAGACTCTTCTTCTTCTTCTTCTTCTTTTTCTTCTTCTTCTTCTTTTTCTTTTTCTTCTTCTTCTTCTTCTTCTTCTTCTTCTTCTTCTTCTTTTTCTTCTTCTTCTTCTTCAAATGAAACTATGGAACAAACATGAAGCTTCACTCAGATCAGAAAAGGTCGTGAGAGTTTCTCCTCATTAAAAATATGAAATAGGAAACAGACCATAATATGAAATCCACACCAACATTCATGCAACACAATAAACATCTTAATATTTATTTTTCTTGTACGAAATTATTTAAGTAAAATACACAAACGTGTCAAAATTCGTTTTTTTCTTATAATCTGAGTCAAAAAATCTGTTTCATTTTCACTAAAATGAACCAAACTCAAGTTTTATATATATTTAGTTATATAGTTTATAATCTGAGGGTTTATACTGCGGAGTTTGTTCATGTATCACTCATTTATAAAACATTTTATTCAGGAAACAGGGTGAAAACATTTTTAGAGGCTGTTGACAGATTTTTGATACTGAATTTTTAAACTGGTTTTATTAAATTTTAAGATTGATATGAATCTTTAGGATGAAATTTACGAGATTCGTGTGACTGTTAATATTTGTTTCTCTGTTGCTCTGTCAGAAATCATGAAGAGAAATCGGGACCGATGTGTGGGAGGAGTGGTGAGGACCTTGGTTGTGGAACTTTTTTATTCATGGTGTTAAATCTCAGATGGAACATTGAATGAGATTCTGTTTGTTTCAGGTTCACTCGTTTGACGGGACGAGTGAAGACGCTGCTGCGCTCGTGGACCTGGACCTCCACATCGGGATCAACGGATGGTGAGAGGATCTTAAACGTGATGGAGAACCTGAAAAACTGACCTCAACCAAATCTCCTCCATGTTAGTGGATGGGAGATGGAGCAAAGTAAACAATATTCAATATTACTTCTATGTTTCAGTTCTTTGAAAACGGAGGCGAATATTGAAGCGATGAAGTCGATTCCCAGCGAGCGGCTGATGATCGAAACAGGTGAGCTGCAGAGAAACCATGAAACTCCAGAGTTCATCGGACATTTTAAGTTTAAATGCACAAACCAGACATTAACTCATTAAAGATAAACACAGATTTACAAAGAAGAAATCTTAAAATTTAATAAAACCAGTTTAAAAATCATGATTCAGTGTCAAAAGCCTCTAACAATGTTTTCACCCTGTTTCCTGAATAAAATGTTTTATAAATGAGTGATACATGAACAAACTCCGCAGTATAAACCCTCAGATTATAAACTATATAACTAAATATATAAAACTTGAGTTTGGTTCATCTTAGTTAAAATGAAACAGATTTTTTGACTCAGATTATAAGAAAAAAACGAATTTTGACACCTAAAACGTTTGTGTATTTTACTTAAATCATTTCGTACAATAAATAAATATGAAGATGTTTATTGTGTAACATATATGTTGTTGGTGTGGATTTCATATTATGGTCTGTTTCCTCTCAGACGCTCCGTGGTGCGGAGTGAAAAACACTCACGCAGGCTCCAAACACATTAAAACTACATTTCCCACGAAGAAGAAATGGGAGGCGGGGCACTGCCTGAAGGACCGGAACGAGCCGTGTCACATCATGTGAGTGTCATCAGAAATCCAGAAGTTGGTTATAGAAATAGGAATAAGGGTGGGAGGAGTCATGAAATGATGGGAGGGGTCAGGAAGGGGTGGGGTTACTGAGTGAACCAATGAAATGTGATGTGTCTCCTCCAGACAAGTGTTGGAGGTGATGGCGGCGGCGAGGGAGGAGGATCTGATGGAGCTGGCCAACACCATCTACAACAGCACCATCAAAGTCTTCTTCAGCTCCAGCTGATGATGAAGAGGCCGACTGGTGTGGAATTATTTCACTGTGTGTGTGTGTGTGTGTGTGTGTGTGTGCTTGAAAATGTCAGAAAACAAAAATAAAGAATCTAATCTCTAATCTGAAAAGTGGATCGATGGATAATTTCAACACAATGAAACTGAACTAGTTGAAGTGAGAGAGAAGATGAGACTTTAACCTCTGACCTCACAGAGGACGTTGGCTCCCTATGAATGAAAACACACAGCGCCACCTGCAGAGCCGGAGGTAAACACCACCCAGATTTATTGTCATGTTGTCAATTGCACATAATGTAAAACAAACTTCAAACACACGTATCAGTGCCGCTGCTTCATTGTCCACAAGGGGGCAGCACAACATTCCTTTGACACTTTGATCTTTTACTATAAATCATTTTTCTCATTTTGCATCCAGAGGATGAAATTGTGCGAAAATATCATCATGAAGGCAAAAGAAATAAAAACATGAGATGAGGCAGGAACATACAAGTTCAGGTTTCCATGGTTACAAACAGCATCGCAATAATTATAGGATTTAAAACCAGAAAAAAAAAAAAGAATATCTCAAATTTTTCCTACTTAAATAATTCAGAACTTCTTCTGTACAATTTAGAATCAATGAAGAAAATAAACTAAATGAACATTTGTGACATCATCCATTGGCTTTGTTCAATTTATATCACGTTCAAGAGAAATCGATAAAACTTTGAAAATATGAAGATTTGCTCTTCTATATTATCGTTGAATATATTTGAGTTTGGTTGGAAAATACAAGACGAGAAATTTACTTGGGCTCTGGGGAAATTTTCAAGAATCAACAACTGATGTATTAATTTATCCGCAAATTAGAAAACAAGTCAATCATTAGTTACAGCCTTGATTTGGAGATGATGTGATATAATATAATATAATATAATGAATGGTCACAGCTGTGACTTTGTGGGAGGAGTCTGAACAGGAGACGAGTGAGACGTGCAGGACGCTGGAGACGAGTTGAGATCTCACCAGAGACGAGATCTCACAACACGAGTGTAGAGAAAGTACTTTCCAACGTCTCCTTTGTTATTCAACACTTACACAACATTTAAAAAACATCTGATGAGCGTCGAGCTTCATCAGTTCTTCATGCAACACGACCCACGTGTTCCTCGAGGTAGCAAATCTGTTCCGACTGGTTCTGACATTTATTTGTGGCCGTTTAGAGATTCAGCTGAAATAATAAGAGACATTTGACTGTTTCTGACACAAATTGAACAGATAGTGTTTAAGAGACGTCTTCAAATGTGTAAAAAAACCCAACAATGATCAAATAAAAAATAAGTAAAAACGTTGAAACCTTTAAATAGTGTTGAACAGTCGGTTTGTATCTAGTTTGTGTTTCTGACGCTCGTGTGTGGAAAGAGGTCGAGTGGAACCGGTGAGTGTGTGTCTCACGTTCACAGCAGCGTCACGTCATCGATTCCTCATATCAACCCGCTGGACCACCGAGCCACAGCAGGAGCTGGAACGTGAGGTCTGATGAGCTCAATATGAAGAATCGATGATGGAATCAAACGCACGTCACCGTTCTCTCGGCAAAACTGGATTTATAGAAGAATCGATTTTAGTGAGATGGAGAAAATGCCACAGAAAACTAAATATCATCAGATTTCCCGAGCTGCCTCCAGCGCGAGTGCAGCCGGACGGAGAAACATCAAACTGTTAATACTCTTTAGAGTCGACTTCAGCAGTTTTCAGTTTGTAGGTTCAGCGGTGGAGACTCGTTAGGAGGACGTGGCGTCTCCGCAGGGTTGTGCTTCCTTCTTCCTCTTCTCCTTCTTCTCCTTCTCCTTCTCGTCATCCAGGAAGAAGAGCGGGAACATCCCCAGAATGCAGCCGATGGTCACGCCGATGGCTTTACCCTGCAGGAGGAGGAGGAGGAGGGGGAGGAGGAGGAGGAGGAGGAGGAGGAGGAGGAGGAGGAGGAGGAGGAGGAGGAGGAGGAGGAGGAGGAGGAGGAGGAGAGAATCAAACCCCAGCATCACACTCACCACACGTCCAGATGTGTTGGAGACGAGAAGCCGAGGAAACAAGACAGAAAATACTGATTTTATTTATCTGAGGCTCAATCGGATTTAGAAACATGGAACATTTCCAGCTGCTGCTTCTATGAAGAGAATAAAGCAAACTCTAATCACAGGTTTGGTTTTGCTTGTTTAAGGAAATATTTAACATTCCACAGAGATATGAAAAGGTTTAAAAACCACAAACACAAGCCCCCTGGTGCAGGTTGGTTGTTCTGTCTGTTCTGTCTGTTCTGTCTGTTCTGTCTGTTCTGTCTGTTCTGTCTGTTCTGTCTGTTCTGTCTGTTCTGTCTGTTCTGTCTGTTCTGTCTGTTCTGTCTGTTCTGTCTGTTCTGTCTGTCGTTCTCCAGCTCGCTCTTTTCCCTCCTTTGTATTCATGTCTTTACTGTTTTATAAAACACCTCAAAAGTGAATAAGTTAAACATCTCACCAGGTGCGAGCTGACCCTGGTCTGCCACATGTCCGCCTGCTTGGGCGTCATATCAGGAACCTGCATCCCCAGCCTGGTGGCCAGGGCCTCCACATAACCTGCAAGACTACACACACACACACACACACACAGAGACACACACACAGAGACACACACCGAGAGACACACACAGACACACAGAGACACACACAGACACACACAGAGACACACCTGTCAGCATTTTACTGCTGCATATGTAACAACACTCATCCTGGACCCTAAAGCAGCAGTGAAGTCACTTTTAAAACCTCTGAAGTTAAAACAGTGTAAATAAAGAAGTGAGGCCGCCCCCTGGTGGCTGGCTGCAGTATAGGTCATAAACCTCTCCTCCATGTTGGCAGATGGGACACGGATGAAAAAAATCAATCAATAAATCAAGTCAAATAAATGTTGGTCAAAGATTTTTCTGTCATTTCAAGCCGTTCTTATCTCACTGATGTTCAAGTGATTCTGATCAGTTTAATTTGTTATTTGATGATATAAAAACAGGCGGAGATGTGATGATTGACAGCTGAGACGTGTCATCTGGTTCTCATAAGTATATAAAGATTAAAGAAAGCCTTGATTCATGTAAGTTCGATTTAAGTTTAAAGGGTTAGGGTTAGTACAGGTAGAAGTTAAAAGACTGGGTGGATGAATTCATAAAAACAGAGAGACCTTGGTTCCTAAATGTGCAAACTACAAACAAACCCGTCAACAATATAAACCCAGAGACGGTTCTTACCCGAGTCCGGCCAGATCTGAGACCAGGTTCCCCAGAGCGGCAGCTGCAGAAACACAAGAGACAAACTAACTGATTTCTGAAGTTTTCTGATGAGGCAAACAGAAGAAAGTCACATTTTCACAATATGAGCCGTTCGTCAGCAATAAGACAACTTGTATTTTAGAGAACGCAGAGAAGATGAGCATTTTTTTTAAAGAACCAGTCAGGATCCTCCAGGACGTAAAGTAACCCACATACTGAGCTTCTCTGGAAATAGAAAAACTGCAAACAATGGATCAAAGCTGCAAAATGCTAAAAGAGGTGTGAAAGTTTTCTTCCATCAAAGACCAGCTCCTGAAAACCTGCGAGTCAGCGAGTTTCTCTTCCGCCTCTTTACTGTCGGCAGAAATCAGCGTCATGACAATTGCACTAAATGTAGAACCTCAACAAAGCTCTGCAGCCATTAGAGATCGGGGCTGTGGGTTCGCTGGCTGAGAGGAAAGGATTGTTCATCGTCTGTTCTGCCTTCACAGGGACGACGCTCCCAGTTCTCAGACTCCAGATGGTCGACTCGGGCTCGAGTTCCGCTCACAGGAAGAAAACACTCGACGGAGGTGAGACGCAGAAACAATCTGGCCTCAAGTCAGCAGCAGCAGCGACTCCGACAGTGAGTGTGTGTGACGCTGAATAAAAAGTCTCATAAAGTAAAACAAGTGGAATCAGCAGTAAACATCTCCGCAGGCTGGATGCTGATGAAACCAATATAGAGCGGCGCCTGCACGGAGAAAGAAGCTATTGATCTGGAGCCCGACTTCAGCCTCTGATTTGCACTTCGCAGGAGGAGTCGGAGCCAAGTAACCATGGAAACGGAATAATCTGGAGGTGAGATGATGGGGACGGCCGGCTCCGGTGCCTTCGAGGTTTTCGCTGTGTAATAAAGCCCCTGAACAGAAGCCATGATGAGCTCAGGGCGGCTGTAATGAAGCAGATCCACTGGAAACTCGTTTCTTAAAAGAGACATCGAAGGTTCTGTCAAGCGCAGCAACTTTATATGAGAAATAAAAACGTGTTCCAGGTAACGGCTTTCAGACTGCACGGGTCGTGTGGGAGCTTCGTCCGGAATGGAAGCAACAACACGACTTATATTACGTTCACGTCCTTTAAAGATTAAGAGACGATCTATAGAATCATTCATTCAGCCTCTGTTTTCTATGTAGAGACAAAGATGATCTGTGTTTTCAGGCGTGTTAATATGGACAGAGATGGATCCTTGGTAAGTTTAGGGCTTCAACAAAAAGTTAGCGTCCCTGCTGAAGAATCTCTTGGTGTTTATCGATGATTAAAGAGTCACTTTACAGAAGGTCACTTTTCTTTCTGTTCCTACCTGCCATGGTGGAGATGCCCAGAGTGACTCCGATGGAGAGTTCGATCTGCGTTCCCTGGAGAGAGGAGAGAGTTCAGAATCCGAACCTGGATTCATCACAACTTACTTCAGACGAGTAAATAACTTCACTTACTGCTGCGATCATGATGGCGTTATCAAGGAAACCAAATCCAACGAAGGGGACGGCGTTGTGGAACAGAACTGTGAGGAGCAGGAAGTGAGAGAACAGAGAGGATTCATGCACATGGGGAGTGAATAATAACTGAATGAGCAGATGGAAGATTCATAGATGTTTTCTGTTTTAATTAATAAGAAAATGAGTCATATTTAACAAGATCACTGAGGGTTTGAACCGTGAAAGAGAGATTTATTTTGTTAAAAACATTTCCACTGTGGAGAAATATTGTTCTATCTACTTGTTAGTTTAAATGTTGTGTGATCGTGAGGTCGAAGGTTAAACTGAGGTTTTCTCTGATGTTGCCACTCGACACTTTGGATGAAGAAGTTTCAAACTCATCACAGTCTGTGTCTCGTTTACTGATTTCATCTACGACATTAAAGAAAGCTTATTTTCAGAGTCAAATATCTGCTGATAAACGTTGAATCCACAGAAATAGGAACGGATCAAATTCAGATTATAATTTCCTTACAAGATACAGAGGATGTGTGTGTGTGTGTGTGTGTGTGTGTGTGTGTATCAGATATAATCTCTCACCGTATCTGATCTGAGCTGAAGTCAGCGGCGTGGGCGCCAGGCTCTCTGAGGAGAAACACATCAGAAGTTGTCTGGTTAATTGTCACAGCCTCGTGTCCAACGAGTCCTCCACTAATGAGGACGGGTCAATTAAATAAAGATGTGTAGTTTCAACCTTCAATTCTAACTCATCTCTCAGGATTTACTCATTCGGGCCCGAGTTCAAATTCTTACCAAAGTTTGCAGGAAATTCAAAACCCCAAAAAGTAAATGTATTCTGGAGTAATTTGACATGGGCGTGGCTTAATGACTCAACAGCGCCATCTAAGGAAAAGCCCCTCCGTTAGCCTTCACCAATCTTCACAAAAATCAGAGCCCAGGTGTATCATGACTAGACAAAAAAAAAGTCAGAGGTGCAAGGGGAAAAACGCAACAGGAAGCCCGCCATTTTGGATTTAGTGGCCATTTTCTACATTTTTTCTTTGACATACTTGTCCCAGGGTTTTCATCAGATCAACTTCATATGGACATGAGTGTCATCACAACAAGATGGAGATATAAACTACCTCTGTATATATGTTCTCATCACATGGTGTAACCGTGGCGTGACATTTTGATGATTCGCCAAAAAAAAGGGATTTATTATAACTCCTCTGTGCATTGTTCTTTCAGCCTCAAACCTCATTCACACATTCACAGTCCCGCCCTGATCAGATCCATATCAATATTGACTCATCATTACAGCGCCACCTGCTGGCTACAGGAAGTGACATGTTTTAAACTTTGATGAACTGCTCTTGGCTGCTTAACAATATACATATATATATATATATATATATATATATATATATATGAAATAATTCTTTCTTGTCAGTTTGGTTTAATGTCACAGTGTCAGTGATGTTAGAATCCTCTGATGTCTTAGATGTAAAGGTTAAATATTTATAAGATCTGAAGAGAGAACAGATCTATTAGTCTAGTAGAAATAGCGATAGACCAGACTGTTGCTCTTTCAATAGTGTGTTAAAACGTGGGAAAAAGAGGAAGTGAAGGAGAGGGGGAGGAGCAGAGATCTGTTTCTGTTCAGAGGAAGTGAATCTGTTCTACAGTCTCTGGCAGCAGCTGAAATGGAGCAACAAGAAAATCACCTGGACAGAGAAAGGTTCTGCTGTTGGATCTGTCTGGATCTACTGAAGGATCCGGTGACTACTGTCTGTGGACACAGCTACTGTAAGAGCTGTATTAACACCCACTGGGACAAAGAGGAGGAGAGAGGAAGCTACAGCTGTCCTCAGTGTAGACAGACCTTCACACCGAGGCCTGTCCTGGAGACAAGCACCATGTTAGCTGATTCACTGGAGGAGCTGAAGAAGACTGGACTCCAAGCTGCTCCTGCTGATCACTGCTCTGCTGGACCTGAAGATGTGGCCTGTGATGTCTGCACTGGGAGAAAACGGAAAGCTCTCAAGTCCTGTTTGGTTTGTTTGGCCTCTTATTGTAAAAAACACCTCCAGCCTCATCTTCAGTCAGCTCCATTGAAGAAGCAAAAGCTGGTGGAGCCCTCGGAGAAGCTCCAGGAGAACATCTGCTCTCGTCACGACGAGGTGATGAAGATGTTCTGCCGCACTGATCAGCAGTGTATCTGTTATCTCTGCTCGGTGGAGGAACATAAAGACCACGACACAGTGTCAGCTGCAGCAGAAAGGACTGAGAGGCAGAGAGAGCTCGGGCTGAGGAGACAAACAATCCAGCAGAGAGTCCAGGACACAGAGAAAGACGTGAAGCTGCTTCAACAGGAGGAGGAGGCCCTCAATGGCTCTGCTGATAAAGCAGTGGAGGACAGTGAGGAGATCTTCACTGAGCTGATCCGTCTGCTGGAGAAAAGAAGCTCTGATGTGAAGCAGCAGATCAGATCCCAGCAGGAAACTGAAGTGAGTCGAGTCAGAGAGCTTCAGGAGAGACTGGAGCAGGAGATCACTGAGCTGAAGAGGAAAGTCCATGAACTGAAGCAGCTCTCAGACACAGAGGATCACAACCATCTTCTACACAACTACCCCTCACTGTCACCACTCAGTGGATCTACACACTCATCCAGCTTCAGGATCCGTCCTCTGAGGAACTTTGAGGACGTGACAGCAGCTGTGTCACAGGTCAGAGGTCGACTACAGCGCATTCTGAATAAAACAAGGACAAAGATTTTACAGATTGTGTCTCGAGTGGATGTTTTACTGCGACAACCAGAGCCAGAGACCAGAGCTGACTTCTTAAAATATTCACAGGAAATCACACTGGATCCAAACACAGCATTCAAACAGATGTTATTATCTGAGGGAAACAGAAAAGCAACATGTTTGAGAGAAGATCAGTTTTATTCTGATCACCCAGACAGATTCACTTATTGGCAGCAGGTCCTGAGTAGAGAGAGTCTGACTGGACGTTGTTACTGGGAGGTGGAGGTGGGGAGAGACGTTGGTGTAGCAGTCACATACAAGAATATCAACAGAGCAGGAGACTCAGGTGAATGTCTATTTGGATTCAATGATAAATCTTGGTCATTATCTTGTTGTGAAAACGGTTATAGCTTGTTTTACAACAGGATCAGGACTCGAGTGTCAGGTCCTGTGTCCTCCAGAGTAGGAGTGTACCTGGATCACAGTGCAGGTGTTCTGTCCTTCTACAGCGTCTCTGACACCATGACTCTCCTCCGCAGAGTCAAGACCACATTCACTCAGCCTCTCTGTGCTGGAGTTTATGTTTATGATGATGGAGACACAGCTGAGTTCTGTAAACTCAAATAGACTCGAGTCATTAAAAGCAGTGATTTAGATTCTGTGTGTAAATCTTTAACTTCATTTGTCTCCATGTTTGTTGATCAAAGTTTGTCGTGGTGACGTTTCTGCTCCGCACAGAGATCAGCTGTCAATCAAACACTGACCTTCCTTTATCACACATATTTAGTTCTCACTTTGTAAAGTAAGAAATCTATAAATACACTGACATGAATGTGTTTGAAAGAACCCGAGTACCGAGCGGTGGGAGGCCCTAGGAGGAAGGATTTGGATATACATTTTGGGCTTTTTCAGGGCGAAATTGCTGTAAGTTCTATGTTCATGGTTCAACCTCCCTCAAACTACATGTGTGTAACAACAGATCAACTTCAACTTCTGTGAATGTCATCTAAACAAGACTGAGATATTAACTACCTCAGCATATTTGATTTCATCACACGGTGTGACCGTGGTGTGGCATCAAAGTTTGATTACACGCCATCAAAACATTAACTTCTGTATCTCTGGCATCTTTGGTCCAATCGGGTCCAAACTAGACATGTAAGACAAGAGTCCCGTCCTGAAGACATCTGCACAGACAACATGACTAAAAATCACAGCGCCACCTGCTGGGTACAGGAAGTGACATGTTTTATACTTTGATACACTGCTCCCGGGTGAAAAACAGCTCAGTCAACTCATGGGATCATGGTCAGAATTGCGACATTTCCTCAAACCGTGTAAACATTGATGTGCGGCGACGGATCATCCTTCGCCGCACATCAATGACAACATTGTCTCCTTTGGCGAAGGACAAGATGTTGTCCTAAGTCCAGTGTGCATTGTCCTATCACCACCAAACTTCTGTCTCCTGATTAGAGTCCAAGCCTGAACAGCTCTACGTGTCAATATTTCCTCAGTGTCATAGCGCCACCTACTGATTCGCCATGAAACAGGAAGTACTTTGTTAATCCACTCTGCATTATCCAACCGGCTAGAAGTAAAGACTTAAAGACAAGGCAGGAAACCCCTCCTCAAAGAGTGCTGCAGTATACAGATGGACCTTTTTCTATCTAACACCACTTCTACATAACATCTTAATCCAAAGGTCAGAGAGTCACTTCCATCCACCAGCTCGGTTTGGGTGTGTGACCTCATCCAGCTGCTGCAAGCGCGTGTTGGAATTTAAATTTGAAATGCGCCACTGAAAATATCCGGCCAGACTGTGGGAAAAACCCACTTCCACCCGATCTGATTTCTCACTGCAGAACCACCACAAACACTCCAGACTCCTGGGAGGACTCGTCCAGGAATAGATCCGACTGACGCAGACAAATTAATGTCAACGCAGGAGGAGTTGGTGGCAGCAGATTAGCGAAGAGTCGTGGTCGTGTCCGTGCAGAACATCTCTCACAGAACAGAACTGACACCACGTGGGATTAAGACTAACAGACACCGTGTTGGTTTCTAATTAGACATCAACAGATGCTGCATCATCTGTTTGCTGTCAGGCTGCTGATGAACAGAGTGGAACCACTTCCTGCAACACACACACACACACACAGATACACACTCAACAGAGACACACACACTCACACCCAACACAGACACACACAAACACTCACAACACACACTCTCCACTAGCAGCCGTCAGCCGCTCGTTCCTTCAGAAAAAATATCTCTCGCTGCCAAACCTTCACACGGAGTCATACATATAGAGTCACTTTCGGCTGCCACAGTTTTGAAGAACACTGGTTCTGCTAATTAGTTTTCACACAAACTTCAGATTCTTCAGTGTGACGAGTGTCGACGGTGAAATACGACAAGTCTGAGTGAGTCCATCTCTACAAACCTGAGGGTTGAGCTCTGAAGACAAGTTTAAATCAGTGTCTTCATACAAACACAAACATTAATCAAACCCTCATAACAAAGACATTTAATTAAACATAAAATTACCATCAATTATATATAAATGTAAATGAAAAGAAAATGCAGATAAAACTATATCTATATAGAACTTGATTTAAGAGAATTATAATTCTGCTTTATAAACATCTAAACATCTCTGAGATAATAATAATCAGTTATGGACTATGTGCTGACATCATTCCCAGCAGGCAAAGTGGTTTTCTGCATTGTTAATTATTGAAAATACATGAAAGTTGTAAATTTACCAACTCGTCTTCACAACAAATGATTTACACTGAGTCAAAGGACACGTACGAGCTCGGCTCTGTAAAGTTAATCATTTCTCTATTACTGATATTTCATGCACTAAATAATGATCAGCCGATGTGAATAAATATAAATAGATTCAATCAGAACAGAAATAATTTTTAGTTAGAGCCAAGCTTCGGTTAAACACAAATCTAAAAAGTGAAACCTGGATTGTAAATTGAGTGAAAGCTGCCAACACGGACGATTCTCACAGATTCGTGTTCTGTGAAACTCGCCGCAGAACAACAATGAAGCCAAACTCATTCTGCTGATGTGAGACGATATCGAGCTGCGTTCAGGAATCACAGCAAGATGACATCTTCAATCTCAAAACCCAATAATGGTGTTTGTGTCTGGTGATTCAGATAATCAAGATAAATCACCGGTTTTAAGTTGATGATGATCAATGAGACGGTGGCATTTTTATAATCTCAACCCCACCGGGATTTGTAATAATTAATGAATAGTCTTGAACCAGAGTTTCTCCAGAACTGCTTCAGTTGAAAAGGAACGAAAATCAACCACTTATTATCTCAGTCCTACAACAGAGGATCCGCCCTCTCCTTTAAGTGCGTTGTTAATTAGCCTCAGTGGGACCCTGTGTCCAGCTGAGACAGAAAAAGACCTGGATAACTATAAACATTACAATTCCACATCATTAATATCGCAGACATATATCGATATGGATTAAATTAGGCCTCAGCAGAAGGAAACGGAGGGAAACAGTAGTGCTGGTCTCATTGTTTTGTATTATTTTGACTAAACGTTTCCATTTCCAACTCGTCTCATTTCAAATCACTTTCTACGCTCCAGAGAAAGCGAACATTGTGGCGGCGCTCCGACCAACAGCTCAACGCCTGGACGGCTTCCTGCTCTTAAAGGTCACATCAGGGATCCTCTACCACACAGAAGAGAAAAGTAAAATCCTCCCAGTCACTTGAACATTTCCCTATTTGTGAGGCCGGCACAGTGGATTTTTTTTATTTACCACAGAGTTAAATTAACTGGAGATGGTCGAGTTGTGGGTAAAAAAGATATTTCTGGTTCCAATACTACGATTTCTGTCAGAACTGTCGTGAGTCTGACGCTGTCCAGCGACTGAGATGCTTCATCCGTGGACTGTGGTTCCATTAAGTCTGATAACAACACCAGGAGCGCAGCCAAGATTCACGTTTGGATTCCACGTGGGACGCGTCTCCACTCTCACATCGTCTCTGAGCCTCCGGTCCACAAACCGAGCGCGTTGCTAAACGGATGCAGAGCAGTTGTAATGTTTTAATGAGCGCGCTGCTGAGCTCGCTGTCAGACTCACGGAGGTGAAGAGTAAACTCGTCCAACTCTCACTGCGTCCCTGAGGCTTTCAGCTCATTAGAAGTAGAAGTAACGGGGGGGGGGGGCGCTTGTTAGTGAAGATTTTCAGAGACAAACTCGTCCCTGCAAACTGCGTCTAATGAACACGCTGCAAAGAGAGGGAGGTGACGCTGTTCCACATGAATCACTGACACTTTGTCCCGTCACAGTTTCCTAATGAGACGAAGACGTCCTCACTCCCTGTGAAGCAGCTGGGACACGCTGTCCTCACTGTCCTCAGCTCCAGTGCGGACCGCTGTGCAGCTTCCATCGCTCTCCGGCGCCTGGAGGCGTCCTGCTGTGCACGTGAGCTGTCAAAACATCCGGAATGTTTTCCCCGTCCTCGTGGGCAGCTCCGTCCTCCTCGTAGATTAAACCAATGAGCTGCTCCGTGTGAAGACTGTAAATAACTGGGATCGTGTAATTCAGTGACACTAATGAGTAGGGACGGGAATCGGCAGGGAGCTCCCGATACGATACTATCACGATACTAAGGTGGCGATACCATATGTATTGCGATTCGATATTACGATTTCCTGGGATTTCTTTTGGTTATTTTTTATTTTTTTTAAATACTGGACCATGGAAAAATGTTGAATCAAACCTTCAAATACAACACAGTCAAATTCACTTAGAGCTTTACAAGTTTTATTTCAAATATTAACATTAACTTAACGACTGCCGGGCAGCCAATAGAGAAAATAAATAAAAATGTGCCCTATTATTGTATAGCCCCTGTCAACTGCACACAAACTGACAGATTAAGACATGTAAGCCACTTAGGCTTCTTTTAAACAATAAATAAAAGGTATTAAATAGAATGAGCTGTTACAGCAGCTCTCACTTTTCGTACCTCTTTTAGTGTGTAAATAGTGTTTTTAGTGTATTTTTGTTGTTGTTTTTTTTACTACATTGACACTTTAAGCAAGTGCGCAGCTATGGATGTTCACATTTTAACATTCGTAGTTTGCTCCTTGCTGTTTTCGGCACTTTTTGGTGTGGCTGTGGGAAACTCACTCGACCACGGCTCCCCATTCAACCACGGCTCCATTGTTTACACCCGGGATCAGCTGTTGGGCCTGCGCCACACACCCCTTCTCTGCGTGGAGCGGCCGGAGATCCCCGAGGAGTTACGGAGGAGGAGAAGAGGATGCAGAGCGGGAGTGAAGCGCAGGGAGCGGAAAAGACGGTTTAAACCATGTTTACCGTCTGTCGTCATGGGGAATGTAAGATCTCTCCCAAACAAGATGGAAGAGTTGACGGCGCTGACCCGACTGCAGAGGGAATACAGGGAATCAGCCTCATGTGCTTCACAGAGACGTGGCTGACTGAACTTTCTCCGGACTCACACGTAAATCTGGACGGCTTCCAACTCGTACGAGCGGACCGAAATGCAACGGAGTGCGGTAAGAAGAAAGGAGGTGGGATCGCTGTGTTGGTTAACGATAGATGGTGCCACCCGGCACACACCAGCGTGAAGGAGATGCTCTGCACCAGAGATTTGGAGCTGTTAGCGGTCAGCATGCAGCCATACTATCTCCCGAGGGAGTTTTCACATGTTATTGTTGTGACTGTGTACATCCCCCCCTCGGCGGTCGCTGCTGTAGCTTCAGATCGGATCCACACAGTTATCTCGCATCTTCAAAGCCAGCACCCCCAAGCCCTCCTCCTCATCTCCGGTGACTTCAACCATGCCCCTCTGTCCTCTGCTCTTCCCACCTTCACCCAGTACGTGAACTGCCACACTAGAGACAATAAAACTTTGGACCTAATGTATGCAAACATCAAGGATGCATACACCTCATCCCCCCTCCCCCCGCTTGGTCGCTCGGATCACAACCTCGTTCACCTCGTCACGGACTACACCCCTGTGGTGAATAAACAACGACCTGTGAAGAGGACTGTTAAGGAGTGGTCCGAGGAGACCAGTGCCAGGCTCAGAGACTGCTTCGAGACTACAGACTGGGAGGCACTCTGCAGCCCCCATGGCACTGACATTGACAGCATGACCCACTGCATTACGGATTATATTAACTTCTGCGAGGAGAACACTGTGCCCTCCAAGCTGGTACGGTGTTTTCCCAACAACAAACCCTGGGTGACCCCCGAGATAAAGGCCCTGCTGAACGAGAAGAAGAGGGTCTTCAGATCGGGGGACAAAGAGGAGCTGCGCAGAGTCCAGAAGGAACTCCGGCTGATGATCAGGAAGGGGAAGGACAGCTACAGGAAGAAACTGGAGAAGCGGCTGGAGCAGAACAATGCCAGGGACGTCTGGAGAGGGCTGCAGACCATCGCAGGCCACGGAAAAGGTGTGGGAAGACAACAACCCAGCGGGGACAAGGACTGGGCAGATGAACTGAATCTGTTCTTCAATAGATTTGATTCCCCCCCCCCTGCCCCCTCTTCACACCTCTCCTGGCCAGCCCCCCCTCCCCCTCCCCTCCTCAGCCTGCCACCTTCGACACCTGACCCCCACCAGCCAACCCCCACCCCATATCCAGATCATCATCCCCCCTTGAGACTCTCACCACTCCTCACCCCCACACCCCCACCACAGTCATCCTCCACCCCCCTCTCTATAACAGATGATCAGGTGAGAAGCCAACTCAAGAAGATCAAGGCAAGGAAGGCCCCGGGCCCGGATGGTATCAGCCCAAGACTGCTCAAGGACTGTGCTGACCAGCTCTGTGGTGTGATCAGGCATTTGTTCAACCTAAGCTTGAGCCTGGAGAAAGTCCCAGCCCTGTGGAAGACCTCCTGTGTGGTCCCGGTGCCGAAGACGCCGCGCCCCAAGGAGCCTAACCACTTCAGGCCAGTTGCCCTGACTTCTCACCTGATGAAGACGATGGAGAGGATTATCCTGAGACACCTACGACTGCTGGTGGGCACACAGCTGGACCCCCTGCAGTTTGCTTACCAGCCTGGGATTGGGGTGGATGACTCAGTTACCTACCTGCTGCACAGATCCCTGCTACACCTGGAGGACAGCAGGAACACTGTGAGGGTCATGTTTTTTGACTTCTCAAGTGCATTCAACACCATCCAGCCTTCACTGCTCAAAGTGAAGATGGAGAACGTGGGAGTGGACCAACACCTGGCTGCATGGACAACGGATTACCTCACCAAGAGACCACAGTATGTGAGGCTCCATCACTGTGTGTCTGACGTGGTGCTCTGCAGCACAGGTGCCCCTCAGGGTACGGTGCTCTCCCCTTTCCTCTTCACCCTCTACACCTCCGACTTCACCCACAACACCACCCACTGCCACATCCAGAAGTTCTCAGATGACACAGCCATCGTTGGATGTGTTCCTGAGGGGAATGACCTGGAGTACAGGGCGGTCATCACAGACTTCGTCAGCTGGAGTGAGCTCAACCAGCTTCAGCTGAACACCAGCAAGACGAAGGAGATGATCGTGAACTTCCGGAAAAAAGCATCCAACTTAACACCAGTGAACATCCAGGGATTGGACATAGAGGTGGTGGAGAACTACAGATTCCTGGGTGTTCACCTCAACAACAAACTGGACTGGTCCGACAACACACATGCCCTCTATAAGAAGGGCCAGAGCCGCCTCCACCTGCTGAGGAGGCTGAGGTCCTTCGGAGTGTGCAGGGCTCTCCTCAGGACTTTTTATGACTCTGTGGTGGCTTCAGCAATCTTCTACGCTGTGGTCTGCTGGAGGGGGGGTAGCACGGACAGAGACAGGAGCAGGCTCAACAGACTGATAAGAAGAGCGAGCTCTGTCCTGGACTGTCCTCTGGACTCCATTGAGGAAGTGGGGGACAGAAGGATGTTAGCCAAGCTGGCGTCCATCATGGGCAACACCTCTCACCCCCTACATGACAATGTGGGGTCCCTGAGCAGCTCCTTCAGCAGCAGACTGTTACACCCACGGTGTAAGAAGGAGAGGTTCCGCAGGTCCTTCATCCCGGCTGCAGTCAGGCTCTACAACACCAGCACCACCTGATAATGTTGTAGTCCCTGTCTATTATTTATCTCCACTCAACCTCTCACCATAGCTGTATTTGTATTTTTATTTTTCTTATTTATTTTTTATTTTTTTACTCAGATCACTACTATGCACAATAATATTCAACACTTTACATCTATATTTATATCATGGTCACTTATAATGGTTACATTGCAATATTTATATTTTCCTTTATACTATCTTGTAGTATTATTTATATTATGGTCACTTACTTTTTAATTATTTTTTCTGTATCATGGTCACTACTGTTGCAATATTACTTATAATACTTTTGTTTTCATTACAATAACACTTACATCACTCCACTTTCTCCCCAGTACCTGCTTTTGCACAGTGTCTGTTTTGCAGGTTGTTTTTTGTTTTTGTTTTCTGTATATTTTTACTCTCATTATGTGTAGTTTAGTAGTGTATATATTTTGATCTTTCTTTTTTATTGTTGCTTCGGCACTGTTATTTAAATTCTGTTTTTCTCTTTTTTGCTGTAACAAGTGAATTTCCCCGTTGTGTGGATAAATAAAGAAATCTAATCTAATCTAATCTAATAAACAAAAAATAAACAAAAAGTAGGCTATTGTTGTTTGCATGTAGGCGATGCAAAGCTAGTGCTTGGGTATGTTTAGATTCTTGTGCAAAAACAAGAGCTGGTCAACATGCTCTGGGGTGATGTTGCTCCCCCCATATATCCCCCCCGGTATAAACCAATAAATATGTTTAAAAAAAATCGAATTTCAAATTAACCTTTCGACCTCTGAGGACTCTCAGTGGGATTATTACCACCAGCAGCTGAACTCACTGGGGAGGAGAACACTTTCTCTATTCAGCCATAAACCATCAGCCCCAGTCGTGTACTCATATAATATAATAATACTTAATAATTGGTCAGGTTTCCATACTTTGTAAGAAACCTTGTATACTCGTGCAGCCGCTCTGGAAGACACATTCCAACCCAAGACCTCTTGCACAAGCGTCTCGCTCAACACGTGTTTTTGCCAACGCCTGTGGGTGTGGACGCACACTTTTCAACCCGTCTCTGAAATATTCCTTTACAACAATAAAAGTTGTTTCACTTTGAGGGAAACGACGGGCGATGAAGCTCTGGAAACAGATTCCTGAGTAAATCTCACTCTGTGAATAAAAGGCTGTGGATGAATGAACAGGGTGAAGAAAGAAAAACACGTTTACAGCAGATTACGTAACATGAGGAGCAAGTCTGGGGGGGGGTGCAGGTTGTCAGAACGACACTCATATCGTCTTACAGAGCTTCACTCGGATCTGAAACCGTCAGACGGCTGCACCGGAGAGGAATCCAGCTGCAGCTCCTCGAGTGATTCAGAGGAAGGTTTCCACAACTTCAGTCTGAAGATGAGTCACAAAGGGTTTGATCCACGTGAGGCAGGAATAACCTCTGACTCACACACACACACACACACACACACACACACACACACACACACACACACACACACACACACACACACACACACTCACACACACACACACACACACAACTTTGTCTTAAAGTTTAGATTGAGTTTCAGATTCACACGTACATAGATGTAATAACTGTAATAACTATAATAATAATAATAATTATGTGTTTAAATAATAAATGTGTAAACACGCATATCATAAAGTCCGTAGTGTGTGTTCAACATATTTGAGAATTATCTGGGACATTTTATAAATTTTATAACTACATTATAAAAAATGTATTTTGGGGAAACTGTGATCCAGTGGTTCAGCATGAAGTTAGCCAGCTAGCCAGTTAGCTAAACCAGCTCATAACCACGCATTGCGATGTATTTCACGCAAACTAACACGGTCGTAACACGTCCAGTAGCTGGACAGCTCTATGTGTACGACACGTCTACTGACAGAAGTGATAATACACTGTAAAAACCTTCACTGCTGTTGAAATACAGAGCGGCCATCTTGGATTTCAAATTCGGGACTGGTCAGATTCTTCCGAGTTTAAATTCCGATTTGAGGGAGCGATCCCATAGAGACTTCCGACTCAGGGGACGTTTAATTAACGGAAAGTGACGTCAGTCTCACATCACGACGTAGGGACGATATCATTGAAACACTAGGTGGCGCTGTAAGCAAAGTTCAACACATTATTCAGTAATAAATGTGATTTAATGTGTTTCATCATGTAATTTAATTTATAGCTGAGAGTTCAGAGTCTTTTTAAACCTGTCGGACGGAAACACGTCATTCATTCATCAACAGGTGACGTCACCTGAGCAGGTGACACCGGAAGGAGGAGGAGTCAAGTCACGTTATCCACTCACACCTGTACAGATGTTCATCTCTATCAGTGACCTGTCAGGTGACCCGTCATGTGACCTCCTCTCTCTTGACCTCCTGTCAGGTGACCTCCCTCCCACCCATGCCGTGACCTTTGACCCCCCCCAGGCCGTGACCTTTGACCCTCCGGCTCTTACCTTGCGCGATGGCCATGGACTCGAAGCTCTGCAGCTCCCGGAGCAGACACGTCCTCTCCGGGGCCTGGAGCCCGTAGATGAACTCCTTCGCCCGCTTCGGGGAGTTGAGCGGTTCCCCGGGCTCGCTCCGGCCGTGTGTCCCCATGCGGCGGGGACATGTCCCCGGGGACAGCAGCAGCAGCCCCCGGGGCAGCGCAGGGGTCGCAGCCCGCCTCAGCAGCCGGACCCCGGCGGCCCGGAGGACCCCCAGCTGGGTCATGGCGGTTCGGACACACCGGGACACGGGAAACCTGTTTGTCTCCGGTTCAGCGGCTCGGTCCCTCACTCGGACCCGGGCTCGGCGGCTCGGGCGGCGGCGGGGCGGCGGGTGGAACTCGGGTAAAGTGGAGTGAAACCGGCGGACATGTCCCCGGTGCTGTCTCCGTGTCCCGCTCCGGAGTCTCCGTCCCAGCTCCGGACTTCAAGCTCCAAGTTCGGTGGACGGTCGTGGAACAGCGGAGTCAAGCCGGAATCAAACCTGCGACACTTCCGGCGGCGGGCTTTCAAAATAGAACCTTCCACTTCCGGTCAAACATTTCACACAAAAAGCACCGGTTCACTCGCGGGACATAAAATGACGTACGAGTAAATAAACATATCTAAAAATAGAAAACCTAATTCAGTTTGCATTGATGTGTTAATTTAATATATTATTAAAAATATAAATAATATAATTTTATCTTTATAGACATAAATTAATAAATGCAGAGATTAATAGATAAATAAATTAAGACATGAATAAGTCCACAAATACATTTAGAAGTCTATCAATAAATAAACACAAATAGATAATTAATTAATAGATATTTGGGTCAGGGTTAAGGTTAGGCTAAATAAAGTCGGTGTGACAAATGCTATTCCTATATTCCTACATTTATTTATTTCTGTATTTCCACATTTATTTGTAGGATTACAGAAATAAATAAAAGTAGAAAGACGGAATTAGCATATTTAGTGTTTTTATTAATATATAATTGTGTGGTGGATCATTTCCCTGTAGTTACACTAGTAGTTGTACATATACTATATATTATGTCTGTATATCTGAATATATTTGTCTTCTCTGGGCTTCTGTAGAAACGTGTCTGCCTCAGTGGTCAACGAGCTGCTCCTGATGTAGATGAAGCTAATGGCATGGCAAAGAAAACACAAATCATAGTTTCAGATAATTATTAAATAATGAAAACATAATTTTCAAAATACACCAATACAATGTGAAAATGGCGCCATCTACCGGTGAATCCACTCAACTGCATCTGTCCTCTGAAGTGAATGATTAGTTTTACTGTAGATTTATATTCACTGTTGTAAAGAGACATTTAAAGTCGTTAAAGCTTTAAGATTCAGTCCAAACTCATTATCAAAGATGATTTTATTTACATAAATCTCCTTTTAAAACAAAAGGCAAAATCAACACTTTTTACCTTTTTAAAAAGCTTTCAGAACAATCACCCGAATAATCCTTCATCGCTGACACATGTCAAAAAGCACAGCTTTCTAATCATCATCATCATCATCATCATCATCAGCCCCCATCTCTTCCTCATTAAACATAATGCATTCCTCACAGCTCATTGTCTGCGGCCTGTAATTACAACAGTAATGAACACGGGTTTGCAGTCAAACCTTAAAGACGTTCAGGCTGTGGAAGTCTAAACAGTGTTAATACTCAGAGTTTGTGCTGGACCGCTGGTCGCTGAGGGAGGTGAAGCAGCACAGATCAAAAGAAAGAAAAATGAACTTTCCAGACAGTAGTTGTTTTGGATCAGTGTTTATAGGACGTCTGCTGCTGAGGCTCAACTTTTCAACAAGTATCAACTGAGTGAACCGAAGCAGGCGGAGCTCGACTACAACAAAGGAGGATCTGAACGTGTCCAGACCTTCCTGCAGCTCTTCTGTCTCTTTCTCTCCCAGGGCTGGAAATGTTTCCGTGTATTGAGAGAACTCTTCCAGCCCTGCAGCAGGAGCCTGAGTGGAGAAACACAGTCTGTGCCAGTGATTACAAACAGAAAGAAAAGTGCATCGGCCGAATAGAACTGCTCGTCCAACATGACACAAGGGATTCAGCTACTTTTTTCCATTTGAAAGAATCAAGTCTTTAAAGGAGACGTATTCTGTTCATCTCACCAGAGCTGCTGATTTGCTTCGCCACAGGAAGTGCAAATGTGTGACATCACAAAGCTGCAGACATATCTGTTGGACAGCTGACGAGCTGGTTCAGGAGCTCCTTTAACCAGACTTTGGGCTTTTTAACTTTATAGAACTTTAACATCCACAGAAAAACCGTTATAACACACAAGAGGAAAGAAACACTGATAAAACAAGATACATCTCCTTTAAACCTCCTCTTCAACTAAACCACTGGCACCTTTTCATACGTCGTACTTTTGGGACATTAAAATTTAATGAGGAAGAATTCATCATTTCACCAAATACTTTTCTTTTTTGAGAATACGACTTTTCTTGTTTCTTCCACTACATCTCCAAACATCTGCAGCAGCAATTTCTGGGTCTGAAACAAGAATTCAACCAAATAAAACAATGAAATGTGCAAAGTTTCATTTTTAAAAAAATGTTTCTCTTATTCTATGGGAGGAGAGTGCACGTGTGTCGTTTTATTACATGTACAATAACGTACACAAATGTAAGCAAGGTCGCACAAGGGACCAGTAGTAATGGTAGAGGTATATCAGTGATGAGCAGCAGGTCACTGGTTAATGCTTCACCTCGGACCTTCTCTCTGGTTGGTGCAGAGCCAGAAGAAAACTGCTTCACTCGCTCTCTGAACAGATTCACAAACATTCTGCTGGAGTTCGTTAAAGACAAAAATGCTGAGCAGGTGTTTCTCACGTCGGAGTTTCCGGTTTAGTAAGATTTTTAAAAGGCCAGACGTCTTTTAATAACTCCCCTCCCCCACGCAGGACGAAACAGGAAGTCTCTTCTCAAATTCTTGGCAATGTGGTAAAACCAGACTGTAAATAAAGATGGACGACATGACGGCTTCACAAAAGTAAAGCCAAAGCATTATAAGCCCCGCCTCCTCCATGTTAGCAGATGGGACATGGACCGAACTAAAAAGTCAAAATACACGTGAAAGAAATGTTTGTCAAAGATGGTTTCAGGTCGTTCTCATCCCACCGATGTTTGTTCAAGAGTTTATGATCAGTTTGGTTTTAATTAGTTACTTGATGATATAGAAATGGACGGAGACGTCATGATTGACAGCTGAGAGCGATTCATCAAGCGTGTGCATCAGGATCTCAACCGCACCATTTGGATCTGAGCGACTTTGGCTTAATTTCTTGCTCCTGGGAGGAAGAGGAGACGCGTCGTCCATCTTTATTTAAAAAATCTAATAATTGAGAATGTGTCGACAGCAGGTTTGAAATCTAAAAATCAGGTTTTTCTCCTTTCTCACATCCAGCAGCTTGAATTTGTTAAGTCGCTCCACAGATTTGTGGTTAATGAACAGAAACACTGCAGCGTTTCCCCGGTAACACAAAGCAAGGAAACACAAACTGCATCTTTAAGACAGCGTCTAAGCACATTATACGTCGGCAGGCGTACACACGCGTGATTACACAAATTTCCCCCGATCACACACAGATAACCCTCAGGGCTGCACGAGTGGTGATGTCACTGGTGTGTTTGTGTCGTGCAGATTCTCAGAAATCTGATATTTTGATTTGCTGATGATCAGGTTTGAGGCATCAAGAGATAAAATGTGAACAGACGGTTGTTTCCAAACGGTTATTATCAGGATCTCCAATACTTCTGGAATAAAGTAAGAAATATAAACAACACTATGAGTTCATGCAGCCCCGACACACTCACCCACACACACACACAAGCTCACACACATGCACACACACACACACCAGCAGCAGTTACTCTTTCCACGAGCCCTTAAGAGTTAATCCCAAAATCAAATGAAAAGAAACTAACAAGAAAAAAAAGACGCGACTTCCCTGACATTTTCCAGAAGAACTTAAGATGCAGAAGATGTTTTATAATTATTTTTAACTTAAATATAATAAAGACATTTGTTTTCTATAGATCTGTTCTCCTCAGTCCTCGGTGGAGTCAGTGTCGTCATTGATATAATCCTCTTCTATCGGCATGCTGCCGTTCTGAGTCCCCCACTCGTCCTCGTCGTACTCTATGCTGTCGTTGTCCTCCAGCAGCTCGTTGTTGAGCTCCCCCCCGCCCGCGGCCTGAGCTCCGGCACCCGCCCCCCCCTCGGCCGGCAGCTCCGCGGGGGGCTGTCCGTGCTCGTCGTCCCCCGGCGCCGGCGGGGCGGCGTCGGCGGCGTCCTGCGGCGCCGCGTAGTTCCCATTGTTGTTGGAGAAGGCGGCTCGGTCCCGGCTCTCGTCCTCGATGTAAACCCTCTGGTGACACATGGGACACGTGTCCTGGATGTAGAGCCACTTCCTCAGGCACAGCGCGTGGAAGTAGTGGTGGCACGGCGTGATGCGGGCCGAGCTGGAGAACTCCTGGTAGCAGATGGCGCACACGTCATCGATGTCCCTCAGCTGCTCGCCGCGGATCTCCGGCAGCGAGTTGATCTTCTTCACGGCCGTGCGGCGGTTGATGAAGGTCTTCCAGCCGTTCTTGGCCTGCAGGTAGATGTTGAAGTAGGCGTGCAGGCACATCATGCAGGCGCGGATCTTGCTGCCCGACTCGAACATCATGGTGTAGGCGCCGTTTCCGAACATGATGACGCCGAACAGGAACTCGATGATGTTGCCTGTGGAGCGCACGTAGTAGACGTAGTCGTCCAGCTTCTCCCACAGGACGTTGGAGAAGCCGTCGACCATGAAGAGGCCGTAGACCGTCAGAGACACCACCACCTGGAGGCAGAGGGAGGAGTCACAGGTTCTGCTCCTTCCATCCAAGCAGCATCAAACATTCATGGAAACATCTTTACTTTTAGAAATGATAACGTGAAAACTATTAAGTATTACTTCACACCATAAATTCAAGGAAATATGGGAAACCTTCATGCAATTTTTGGAAAGCGACCAAGTGGAAATTAATGAGTGAAACAGAATAAAATAGCAGCACCTAATAGGATGAATATTAATGGCAACTTACTAATATTATGAATAAGAGAACGTTATTTTATCTAGGCTTTTGATTTGATTTGATTGATTTGAATTTAATTTATTTGTATTTGTATAATTATGTCTTTATTTACTTCCATTTATTCTTATATATTTTTTTTTAATTTTATTTAATATTATTTAAGTTATTTAAATCTGCCTCTTTTTCTTTACCCTGAGTGTTTGATTGTGGGTTGGGGGTGTTCATAAACGTTTGTATGTTTATAAATGTTTGAATGTATGTTTATTATATGTAAAACTCAATAAATATATTGTTAAAAAAAAACATACCATAGTAACACATGTGAATCTGAGTTCTTTGACATGTGTTACCACTGGTTTCAGCCAAGATGCTGCTGCTAGTAAAGGAAACATGGAAGTGATCTGTGCAGGATCAGCTTTCTAATCGTTTATGAGCAAAGAAATATACTTGAAGATAAACATGATATGTTTTAGTGAGAAACACTGAACATAACTTTGTGCTTTCACAGGTTTTGTGGTCTTAACTGCAGTGATATTCAAATTAAAGTCCTAAAAGTAGAGCAACACTATGAAGCAAGACAAAACCCATAATCAGCTCATAATCACTAAATAAACCTGTCTCCTGCTCTGTGGACCTGTACAACACTCTGCTCCATATACACTGACTTCACATCATATGTGATATGTGTTCATATAAACCATATTGATATTATATATCATTTTATACAATATTGTCTTTTGCACTCTGTCTACATATTCTTACACTCATAGTATATTATATTACCTATTGTATAGTCAAATACTTATATTTATACCTCTATTATATATTATATCATACTCTGTATGTTCTTTGTATATATAAGTCTATATACACATTTTTATACAAGTGTACATGTTATAATTATAATTATATTACTACTATTATTATTATTATATATACTGTTGCTGCCATTATAACTATATACTGCTATTATATTGGTACAATTACTATCATATGTAAATATATATTATGTTATATTATATACTATATATACTGTACTATTTTTATATACTGTCTAACAATAACATTACCATCATATCATCAGTACTATTACCATCATCTTGCCACTGCACCTTATCTACCTATTTATCTTGTGTTTCTGTTTTTATTCTTTCTACCTCAATATTTTTTATTTTATTCTATTGTATTTTATTGTATTCAAATATACCGGCTGCTATGACGACATAATTTCCCTTCGGGGATGAATAAAGTAATGTATCTATCTATCCATCTATCCATCCATCCATCCATCCATCCATCCATCCATCCATCCATCCATCCATCCATCCATCCATCCATCCATCCATCCATCTAATCATAACCGTCTCTGACCGATTCACAGAAATCAACGAGACCCGACCATCAAAACCAATTCTGAGAAGTAGATTTGATAGTTTCCAGGTCGAGAAACAGGAAGTAGCAGGACATCACTGGATGACTCAGCAGGAAGTAGTGCATCATCAATACTTCACCTTGAGGCAGAGCTCCACGCAGAAGGCGGTGACGGCGAACAGCCAGGTGTTCAGGGCGTAGTGATGCCACAGGCTGTAGCTGAGCGCCACCGGCAGCACGAACAGCGCCAGGGACACCAGCAGGACCGGGACGTGGCGGCGCACCGAGGACACGTGGGAGGCGCTGAGGGACATCAGCACGGGGTCGGTCATGCCGTGGATGAAGTGCAGGATGGCCGTCAGCAGAAGGCACATGTTCCGGCTCAGACGAACCTGCGGAGGAAACGGTTCTCGTTCACTTCAGTCTGTTTCCTGCACTTCACTGGAGCAGCAGTTTAGGTTTAGATGTTTTCTGCTCATACAACGACAATAAAGGCGTTTTATTCTATTCTATCATCAGAGGTGAAAGGTCAGAACATAGGTTCTACATCCATGGAGAACCCATTCCAATGGTGTCTGGATTAGGACTGGGTTCTGACGTCTCCACTCGTCAATAAACCGAACAAGGAAGGAAATAGATCAAATAGAGTGTAACAGGGTAATAACACTGTGGGTGAAAAGGTGAAACACCTGAAGATACTGTAGCTCTCTAGCACCCCCTGCTGGTTTGTAACTTTAGTGCTGAAGACCACCTTGTTCTAGGTTCTAAAATGATTTATGGAATTAGTCTCGAGTGGAATCTGTGAAGAACTGTGGATCTGCAGAGACGCACCAGACGTTCCTCCGGGTCCAGGCTGCTGAGGCCGGTCTGCAGAGCCAGGATGAAGAACAGGACCGGAGCCACGAAGCCCAGACGCTTGTCCTCCTCCTCCGTCGAGCCTGAGGAGACACCGGACTTCAGACACATTTTCACAGCCAGTGCGTTTGTACACGTGTGCAAAACAAACATGCCGAGGTACCGATGAAGGCCAGGATGCTGAGGCCCAGGTAGTGAGCCAGGGAGGAGATGACGGCGCTCATCCCCAGCACGGTGAGCATGGAGTCACAGCCGGAGATGATCAGGTTACTGGTCAGATCCCAGAACACGTCCCAGCTCAGCAGGAAACTCTGGAGACAGAGAGGCACGTCAACATAGATAGATGGATAGATGGATAGATGGATAGATGGATAGATGGATAGATGGATAGATGGATAGATGGATAGATGGATAGATGGATAGATGGATAGATGGATAGATATAGATAGGTAGATAGGTAGATAGATAGATAGATAGATAGATAGATAGATAGATAGATAGATAGATAGATAGATAGATAGATAGATAGATAGATAGATAGATAGATAGATAGATAGATAGATAGATAGACAGATAGATATAGATGGATAGATAGATGGATAGATAGATATAGATAGGTAGATAGGTAGATAGATAGACAGATAGATAGACAGATAGACAGATAGACAGATAGACAGATAGACAGATAGATAGATAGATAGATAGATAGATAGATAGATAGATAGATAGATAGATAGATAGATAGATAGATAGATAGATAGATAGATAGATAGATAGATTACTTTATTCATCCCCGAAGGGAAATTAAGTCGTCATAGCAGCCGGTATATTTGAATACAATAAAATACAATAAAATAACAAATATTGAGGTAGAAAGAATAAAAACAGAAACACAAGATAAATAGGTAGATAAGGTGCAGTGGCAAGATGATGGTAATAGTACTGATGATATGATGGTAGTGTTATTGTTAGACAGTATATAAAAATAGTACAGTATATATAGTATATAATATAACACAATATATATTTATATATGATAGTAATTATACCAATACAATAGCAGTATATAGTAATAATGGCAGCAACAGTATTTATAATAAAAGTAGTAATAATATAATAATTATAATTATAACATGTACACATGTATAAATATGTGTATATAGACTTATATATACAAAGAATATACAGAGAGTATGATATAATATATGATATATAGTAGAGGTATAAATATAAGTATTTGACTATACAATAGATAATATAATATACTATGAGTGTAAGAATATGTAGACAGAGTGTGCAAAAGACAATATTATTGTATAAAATGATATATAATATCAATATGGTTTATATGAACATGTGTTTACTCTCCTGCCTCCCACAAGGTTTCTCTTTGTGTTGTTCTTTTCAGAATGCGTCCAACACCACGACAGGAACATGTGGAGGCAAGAAACTAAAATAGATGTATAAACAGGGTTCATACACATTTTGACCAATGGATTTCCATGACTTTTCCATGACTTTTCAATAACTTTAAACCAAATTTCCATGACCGAACATTTTGTGAAATCTCGGTGTATACACGAAAAAGTGACAAAATGTAGTATTCAAACTAACAATGAGAATTCCAAGGCATACAGTATACCTTAAAGTATGCCTGCTTATATTTTTAGCGTATTCCTTTAAAAGCATATGAATTATTTAAAACATTTAAAGCGTAAATGAACAACATGAAAATATGAATATGACAAATTTCCATGACTTTTCCAAAACTTTTGAGAGATTATTATTTTCCATGACTTTTCCAGGCCTGGAAAAACACATTTTAAAATTCCATGACTTTTCCAGGTTTTCCACGACCCTACGAACCCTGTGCAAAGCCTGATCCTACCTGTGAGTTTGAGCTCCCGTCTGCGGCGCCACCTGTGGCATCACCGCTCTCCCTCCTCACCGCCTGCACCACGTACACCAGGATCAGCGCCTGGGCCGTGACCCGGGTCAGCCAGAACACCCGCAGCACGTCGGGGAACCGGATCCTCTTCCACGTGTCCTCCAGCAGCAGCTGCAGTCCGTAGATCCGGTACATGTGCCGCACCAGCAGGTAGACGTACCGACACGAGTAGTAGAACCACTTCAGCCTCATGGTGAGGCACACGGCCGTGTTGAGCGCCAGCGCCAGGCCCGAGAACACGGCCACCAGCTGCCTCACGTCCGCCGGCAGCTCGATCATCAGGCCCCACAGAGGGATCATGATGTCCAGCACCACCAGCGCCGCAAACACCGACTGCAGGTTGAGCAGGAACACGTAGCCCACGCCGAGCACCAGCTGCACGGCCGCCATGCCCAGCCACAGCGTGGGGCCGTTCCGCGGCAGCAGCCGGAACCCCAGCGCCGCCTTGTAGTAGGCGCTGTAGAAGTCTATGTGGGAGGTGGCGTAGTAGTTGATGAGGACCGCCGCCATGCCGACCAGAACCGCACAGAAGAGCGTGTAGAACTTGAACAAGGCTTTCTGGGAGAGCAGCAGCACCACGCTGGAGACCAGCACACCTGAGACACAACAGGCAGACGCACAATGAACAAAACGCACAACTGTAACACAATGACTGAGTGTGGCTCGTGAATAGGGCTGCAAAGGGGCGGAGAGTTTCTGGTAAATTGCCGGAAACTTTCCGGAAACTTTCCATGGGAAGTTAAGCTCGGGAATTTTGAAAAAAAAATAAATAAATAAGCAAATTAAAAGCTGAGCAATATAAACATCTTCCATCACATGCACAGATAACTCCCAGCATGCTTCACTCTACAGCAGGGCTACTGAGGCCCGCTGTAGAGTGCAGGACTAGTCAGGTAAGTTTCCATGATATTACTGGGGAAATATATTAGCATGCTGATTGAGGATTGTTCATCTGTTCATCTAGACTATTTCCATTCATTTATCCATCAATTGTAAAATATGTTTACAGACGATTCCAATTGTTTGGCTAACTATTTATATCTCTGGCATTGCATTAGTGTTTTTTTTTAACAAACTTGTTTCTCATCTTATTCTACAGAACAATGCCACGTGCACTCTCTCATGTGTGGAGACATTTCACCTCATCCAATGTAGAAGGAAAGGCTGTGTACATTTGCAAATACTGTGCAAAGACCTATGTTAAGAATGACACAACGATGCAGAAGCATATAGTCAAGTGCCCAAAGTTTCCTCAGGGCTCAAATCAGCCTATGACACAACAAAATGTTTATATTTATGTCTGTATATGACAAGGTAAATACAGTTAGTATAAATTACCCACAACATTTCCAGTTTATTCCCGTTAATTCCCGTATATTCCCGTATATTCCCGTTAATTCCTGTTAATTTCCATGGAAAGTTTCCAACTTTGAATATTCCCAGAATTTTGCAACCCTACTCGTGAACCTGTCGGATCAGAAGCTCGTCACAATCCATCAAAAACAGAAACTATCATGTGAACAGCAGCGACTCGACCCAGATGAGCAGCAGCAATCAGACCGGTTCACTTTGTTGTTTTTGTTGTTGTGTGATGAGTCATGTATTTGTTTAAGCGAACAGATAAAGGTGAAAAGTTCTATGTGTGTTTTCTTATTAAGTTTATTCATGCATTTCAAGGCCTATAGATACAAATATAATAAACATATTTTACTCATTCTAATGAATACTTGGTTTAGTCCAGATTATGTGGACATGCTGACATTCTTACATTACAACCATAGACTGTAGATATAGATTACAACACACATGTCTAGCTGAGTCAGATTTTGAGCTGAACACCATTGTTTCTTATACTTTAAACATGTTGCACTTTGTTTAATATGCAGACCTAACTTTTTTATTTTGATAAGGGTTCAAACTTTGATATCTTTTTGAGTTGCACTGCTGACTCAACTTATAAGCCCTCTTTAGATCTATTTTTATCACGTTGGAGTTGCTAGTTTAAACCTACAGTTTTGCACTTTAATATTTGAGCCTTTGTTTACATTTTGTTTTGTGCTGCATTATACGATGACACACAGTTTGTTGAAAATTAACTGAAATGAAAATGGTCAATTTGATTTTTTTGGAGGAAAATTAATCGTTTAGATTAATCGACTAATCGATAAAATAGTCGACCGAATAATCGATAGAAAAATAGTCGTTGGTGGCAGCCCTGGTTTAAACATCAGGCCAAAAGAAACCGGAGTGTCCTCTAACCTGGTGAAGAGGAGTTAAAGTTTAATATATAGTTTCCAGGCCCTTGTACACAGTCACATTGACCTTTGACCCCTGGACTCTAACTGAGAAGCTTTGCATAAGGACAATATAAATCCAACCTGCAGGGGTTTTAAAGCGGCCGCAGCCGGCGTCTTATTTCAACGACGTGTTTATAACTTTTAAATCCAGTTACATGTGGTGTTACACTGGGATTCTGAGCTGGGCCTGGACATGAAGGGAAGTGGGTCGAGGACCAGTGGGACTCGGTGGTCCGCTGGCCGACTTAGAAAGAACCGGATTTGTCCCCTTGTCTTTCCAAAGCTCTCGGCCAGCAGCAAAGCGCCTGAGCCGCTCAAAGGTCCACGAGCTGTTCAAACGTTAGGCAACGGGCGGCGTGTTTATCTGTCTGACGCTGGTTTCCTCCACAGAGAGAAGCTGCAGCTGCTTCAGTCTCTGTCAGGAGAAGTCAAACTATTCAAAAAGTTTTAAAAGCTTAAATCAAGTCACGTCTGCCACAAAAAACATAAACTCAAATAATGAAACTGCTTTGACACATCTGGTGTTCCAAGGAATTGTGAAAAACTTTGTTTGGAAAATAAAAGTGAAAGTGCCTCAGGCTGCACAGAGGACAAACAGCTTTTAGATTTCATGATCATAATGATTAGGATTAAATAAACAGAAACTTAATGTACAACAGCTTAACCTCCTGTGTGTTAATGAAGAGGAAGTGAAACCGAGATGTGTGTAACAATAATATATAAAGTAAACACGACTGAATAGAGTTAACATGAGTTCTAGGCCGGGGTCGTGACCTGTTCTAACTTCTTCTTCTGTGGAAAGTTAACTGAATATTTATTTGTGTTGTTCACACTAAACAAGACTTTATGATTTGTCATCTTGTGCTTTATGACGATCTGATCTGAGAGTAAAGTTTATCTCTAAAGTTCAAACCCTCCAGATCTCTAGTTTTCTACAGGACTCATCAGAACTGGTCTTCATAGAGACTGGAACTGGAGGAACCAGATCAGCTGCAGGTGGTCTCCTGGTGGAGCAACAGTCTAATCGATTAATCGACTAACACGGTGGCGAGTCGGAGTTTAGACACAGAACCAGCTGCGGTCCTGGGACAGCGGGCAGAGGGCAGGAGTGTGACCGACTCTCAGGTGCCCTCCGCCCGCCACGGAGCCCCGGAGGACCGGACCCTGACACGTCACCTGGACCCGGGCTAGCGGTTAGCTCGCTTGTATTCAGCGGCTTTACACTGAATCGGGTCGGAGGAGAAGCGGTCAGACCCCGGGTCAGACCCCGGGTCTCTGGAGCTCCGGCCGGGAGACCTCAGCTCCGGCCGGGCTGACAGCTGCCCGCCCCCCGGCTGCTGGTGACAGCTCCCCGGACACTCACCCGTGACTCGGACCAGGACCTTCCCGGTCGCGCCGGCCCACCCGGAACCCGGGTCGTAGTAAGAGTTAAAGATGGCGTCGATAATAAAGATGCAGGGAACTCGCAGAGCCACGTCCAGCACCGCGAGGGCCTGCTGGCCGATCCGGGCTTGAGGTGACGCCATGCGGCCGGAGTGTGGGGCTGTGGTCCCGGGAGCCCCGGTTAACCTCCAGGTAGCATCCGCAGTGAGTGACGGTTCCTCCCGCAGCCTCCGGGTGTCTCCTCCGGCTGCTCGTCCGTCCACGGCTCGTCTTTAATGTCGCTCCGCCTCCATGTGAGGACCGACTCGGGCTGCGAGCCGCCGCCGCCCAGGGCTCACCTCGCTCCGGCCTCTGACACAGAACTCTGCGGGGATCCAGGGGAGGAGAACCGGCCGTTAGCTGCTAGCTGTTAGCTCTGATGCTAGCTCTGCTGCTAGCTCTGTGGAGACGAGCTGCTCTTCCGCCGTGTCGTCACTTCCAGCGTCAGAGGGTGTGGGCGCTGACGTAGCACGTTCGAGCCTCGTCACAATGTCCTGGGTCGGTTTAGTTTCGTGTTGCTAAGCAACAGACTAACACATAAACCCTATGAAGTCCGCATGTTATTCCTTTCTGACGTCATTTGTACCAAAACATAATAACAGCTTTATATCCTGGAGACAGATGATTGGCTGATCTGCTTCTGGGCTCCAGACCAATCAGATGCTGCACATTCCTGCTTCCTAGGGTCTAATTTAAACAAACAACTTTTATACTTGGAAAAAAGTTGTTTGTCTCATAGGGCTTTAACATGTCACACCATGTTAAAGCCCTATGAGACAAATTGTGAATTTGTGAATATAGATAGATAGATAGATAATAGATAGATAGATAGATAGATAGATAGATAGATAGATAGATAGATAGATAGATAGATAGATAGATTACTTTATTCATCCCCAAAGGGAAATTAAGTTGTCATAGCAGCCGGTATATTTGAATACAATAAAAGACAATACAATAAAATAAAAAATATTGAGGTAGAAAGAATAAAAAAAGAAACGCAAGATAAATAGGTAGATAAGGTGCAGTGGCAAGATGATGGTAATAGTACTGATGATATGATGGTAATGTTATTGTTAGACAGTATATAAAAATAGTACAGTATATATAATATAACATAATATATATTTATATATGATAGTAATTATACCAATATAATAGCCGTATATAGTAATAATGGCAACAACAGTATTTATAATAAAAGTAGTAATAATATAATAATTATAATTATAACATGTACACATGTATAAATATGTGTATATAGACTTATATATACAAAGAATATACAGAGAATATGATATAATATATGATATATAGTAGAGGTATAAATATAAGTATTTGACTATACAATAGATAATATAATATACTATGAGTGTAGGAATATGTAGACAGAGTGTGCAAAAGACAATATTATTGTATAAAATGATATATAATATCAGTATGGTTTATATGAACACATATCACATATGATGTGAAGTAAGTGTATATGGAGCGGAGTGTTGTACAGGTCCACAGAGCAGGAGACAGGTTTAGTGCAGTTCTGTGATGGAGGCTCTGACAGAGGGGGAGGAGTTGTACAGTCTTATTGCGTTTGGGAGGAACGATTATGGGCTATACAAATAAAATTTGATTGATTGATTGATTGATTGATTGAAACACATCCCAGTACTAATGAGGGAGGGAACACGAGCAGTCACTCAATCAAGCGAGTCCAACAGCAGTGGTGTATAAAGTACTTGAAAGCCATACTTGAGTAAAAGTACAGATATCTTACTTGAAAGTGACTCAGGTAAAAGTAAAAGTCACCCGTCAGAAAATGACTTGAGTTAAAATCTTAGAGTCGCTCATATTAAATGTACTTAAGTATCAAAAGTTTCTGGTATTGAAATGTACTTAAGTATCAAAAGTAAAAGTACAAGTAACCAAATTAAAAGTGCTAAGTGTTTTTTATAGTAATCCTATACAGACACAAAACATCCCAAAATTGTTCTCTTCAGGATTTATTTCAACAGTCTGAAAAATCAACACTATTTATATAATGTATAATTTAACACATTTTGAACCCAAGATGCTGAGGTTAAAATAGTAATGGACAAGTGCATCTGAACTTCTAGAGACAATCAACACAACAGAATAAACAAGTGCCTCTTGAGTCTTCCTAAGAACACTAATAAACCAAAGTATAACCACTAAAAAAGTCTGTAAATATAACTAAACATGGACCTTTCATCAGCAGCACGAGTGATACACAATGCCCCTTATGATGACTCAGCAAAGGGAAACTAGGCACACAAAATAAGATAGTTTCTCTTTTGTTAACAGCCTGGATACATGCAAGTACAGAGAAGAGTTTTTTTGAATGCTAAATTACATCTACAAAATACATCCAATTGAATATCTTAAGGTGCAAATTTGGTTACAGTATTTTGGTGACTTTATTTTGAAGTTTATAAATGATCAGTGTTTTGCTTGACGGCACTTCAACACTAACCTTTTGTGTCTATGAGCTGTATTGTGTAACTGCCTGTATACCTGCCGCCAGCTTGTCCACGCATCTACATGTAGCCTGTTTATTTATCATAAGACTATCTTCACTGCGGTTGTGTTTGCATTTGTTTCCAGCAGGGTGACACTACACCTGTAGGGTCTCTCGCCTGTAGGGACGACAAAGTGAAGACACAACCCTGCTTGAAGTTGTACACATTAGCCAGTTTGTACAATACATATATAAGACTCAACAGCTTCTAAGTTGTGTTGAGTCAGCACAAAGGGCGACTAAGGATTGGAATTGGCAATATATAGATATATAATATCTTTGCAAAAATTAAATTGGCATTATAGTGAGTGGAAAACTGAGCCTGATTACCCAGGGTTCCATTTGGCGAGGTCCATTAAAAAACCTGAATTGTGTGCGTGAATATGCAGTCGAAAGTTGTTTTTGCGTTTGCTTATATAATTGGTTGTGTTGTTTGTTTTTCCATCTCGACTTGTTTTAAATCTGTTTGTTTTGTTTTCGTGGATGTGTAAGACTAAGTAGACACGGCCAACCAATGATAGTCTATTTACCAACAGTTTTTGTTTAAACCAACTACTTCCAATATTTTCTTTAAGACAAGTTAACCACTTGCTGCTTTGAGTTATGTATTAACCAGTGGAGTCTCCCTCTGCTGGTCGGTTGAGAGAATACAAGTTTCAGGCACTTCTGCATTGGCTTCTCTCTACAGACCTGGAGTCAGTTCTTATTTACACTCAATAGTTTTGACTTAAAACATGAATGAAGAAATATGGTTTCGCTGCGGGTGAGGCAGAGATCCAAGTCTCTCTCTATCCGGAGAGATGGGAAGGAAAATCAAACATAACTTTTCAAAACTTTCTTCTTTATTCCAAATAAAATGAATCAGATCTCAGGTCACAACTGAAAGTGTTGACATTCAACCGACTGAAAGGAAACAAACAATAAAACATGAATGTGCAGCGACTGGAGAGAAGTTAACTGCGTCAGAACCGGATGTCTTGATGAAGATGTCTCTTCTTCACAGCTTCTATCAGAAAGAATGTCTTTAACAACTAGAACAAGAACATGTGGACGTGGTGTCGTCTGTTGTCCGTTGGGCCGAAGCTCTGCGACCTTCTGTCCTGCAGCTCTCGGACTGGGAGGAGTCGAGCGAGCATGGCCGGTTAAACCCCTCCCCCCCCGTGGACGATGTGGCGTCTGATTGGCTGTCACAATGTTCTATCAACTGAGGAGCGTGTTGATTGGACGAAGCTCACTGGACGTGTCATTGTGTAACTTCCGAACAAGGAGTCATTACGGAAAGTTAAATACGCAAAAAGGTTTATTGGTTTTCTAAGTGGGCGTCAACTTAATTCTGAAATAGTTTAATTTATATCAATATTTTTTTCGTTTTTATTAAATATAAATGATTAATATTTCTTACTTTCTCTTTTGAAGGAAGAAAAACCAAACTAATGACATGAAATCTGAAAATAATCCCGTGAATTAAGAAAACAGTAGAATTAATTATGAATAATTTTTTATGGGAAACAGAGCAGATTTATTTTAGCTCAAGTGAATTTAATATGTTTCCATTGATTTCATTGTTTATATTATTTAGCATAATTTGCTTAAATTTATGTTGTAAATTGTATTGTATACAAACTCTATATAAAATATATATCATACGCAAAATAATTGTTGAAAATGAAAAGTCTTGACTTCAAATACTAAAAAGTGAGAATACTAATCATAGACAAAGGAAACACTTCAGAGTAATGTAGATAATTGTATTAAATAATACAGGGAAATTTGTACTAACTCGAAATAAACAACTTGTTCACTTCCTTCATGAAACATTCAAACTGAATAACATCACTCAGGTCTGAGACGTCACTGTTAGAAAGCAACAAATATCTGTTTGACCAAAACTTAAGGAAGTGAAATATGTTAATGATCTGATCTGGAGGAACTAGACGTCTTCTTAGAGCCTTCAGCACATTTGAGTCTGACAGGAAAGATTAGAACAGTTTTCGAGCTGGTGTCTGACTAAACTAAATTTATTTCCAAATTTATCCTCATTGATGATCCCACAGCAGGAAAATGGATGAAACTGAAGTTCTTTATAGTATTAAGTCCACAAGAGCGAGAGGAAACACAGATGGTGAGTTTTAAAGTATTATACTGAATTCTGAGTGTACACCTTGTTTTATATTATTATTATTATTATTATTATTATTATTAATTTGAGATGTTAAAACAGTGAGTTGTTCATTTGGAAATTGTTCATTTTCATCAGTCTTTGACTCGGTGGACTTGACTTCCTTGTTTTTCCATTTTGTAAAACTGAAACATTCCAGAAGTCTCCAGGATTCGTCCCTTGTGTTTTTCTGTTTGACAGAAACATGAACACTTTAACCATCAGAACATAAATGTTCATATATGTATATTTTTGTGTTGCAGTGGCCACACCCTCTACAGATGAACCCGATTATACCAACGTCAATTACTCAGAAACTCAGCGACCTGGTGAGTGATAAACTGCACGGAACTATTTTAACAATCATGTCACATGTTTTCAAAGGAAAAGACCAAACAAAACAACATTATTGATTTTTATTTGTTCTGGTTTTTCATTGTTGATTCTGAAGACACCACTAATGACCTGCAGACCTTTTCAATATTTTCTGACTCTGTATTATAGGAAAAATAATCTAAAGATCAAATGATAATGGACATAAGTCAGCTGCAGCCATATTGTTGTGTATACTAAAGTAAAAGAACATTCCTGTCTAAACCTTGAGTTCAATCACATAATAAAATGTGTTTTCTATCTTTAAATGATTTTGATCCTCATATACATTGCATCAGGTTAGAACCACTTCTGTGAATAAATGCTCATCGATAGTTTGAGTAAAAAGGAAGTTCAATTCTATTTAAAAGATTAAGAGAAGAGGTAAAAACTGTCAGCTTGTGTTTCTTCTACAAAAGCGTGACAATAAGTCAAAGGTGTGAAAAAAAAAAATGAGGAAGTGACCGTTATGAAAGGTGTGAGAAATATTTATAGTCAACTCAAAAGAAACAGTCGAGCCTTCTACTTCCTGTCGGCTACACTCGCTCTTTAATCTGTTAGGGTTGATTTCTGTTGGTCGTTGGTCGACTGTAAAAACAAAAGACATGAAAGTGGGACTTCATCTCAAAGACCATTATGAATATTAGAAATGTATCTTCATCATCTTTCTCTTCTGCTGTTGAACAACCTGCAGCATCAAGCAGGCGATCGGGGGTCACATGGGAGCGAGTGGCCCTGCTGGTCCTCAGTGTTCTCCTGGCAGCTGCCCTCACAGCTCTTGGTGTAACCCGTGAGTTTGATTCCTAGAAGTAAACTTTTCAGAACGAGTCATAAAATCTGTCCAAACACTTCTTGAAATTATAACTTTTACTTTTAGATGTTTGTTTTTGTAGATGTAAAATCAACAAATGGAATTTAACAACATGTCAAGTTAATGATTCTCCTGCTCGTCATCAAGAACTGACTCGTTTATGAAATGAAGGTTTAACCTTTACTGATGAGATTGTCTTTTTCTAATCAGTTTATGAAAATACTCAAACCAAGAAGAGTCTCCAAAAGCTTCAAGATGAATGTGAAGCAAAACATCTCTCAGGTAAACTTCTTCATTTTGTTTCTGAAGGTTTTAAGGTTTCATCCGCAGCAAGGTCACTTCCTCTTAAAGTAGATTCTTCACATTTCTGCTTCTTCTCTGTTCAGATGATTCTGATGAAAGTTACATTTTGTTGAACAGGAATTCTCTTAACATTTGTCCCATTAGATGTTTAGTTAAATTAAAGCGTGATAACGAGAAGCATCGGACGTCTCAACGCCTGCCGGCTCCATCAACCTTATGAAAAAGGGTTTGTCACCTGAGTGCAATGCATTCTGGGATAGGTTGGGACAGGAAGGATCCACCCGTTGGAGCCTTTGTTTCTCTGGGTTAGACGGATGCATTTGTCGGCCCCATTTGAAGGAGCCTCTGATATGGGACAGCGTAGTCACTGCCCCTGGATTAAGACACAGCTATTGACTGTAACTGCAGTTGCAGAATAGCTGCCTTGCTCAAGGGCAGTGTACCACCACCCTCTCAAACTCAAACTTTCATCAGTCTTTCAAAACTCTTCACATTCAAAGTCATTGCAGCTTCCAGATCTAAAGTAACCAGTGATTTCCTTTGCTGTTATCTCTCCAAAGATGAAACATGTCCGAGGTGTGAGGACGGCTGGGAGCCACATGGAGGAAAGTGCTACTTCTTCTCCTGGGTTACTTCATCCTGGAATAAGAGTAGAAAACAATGCACATCAATGAGTGGAGACCTGGTTGTGATAAACAACAGAGAGGAGCAGGTATAAAACACTGCTGCAGGTCGATGTTCTCATGTTTTATCACATCGTCACAGATAAATCACATTCTCCTCTTCAGAGATTCCTGCAGTCTACACTGATGGAAAAAATGGACGAACGTTCTGACAAGTTCTGGATCGGACTGACAGACTCAAAGAAAGAGGATGAATGGCTTTGGGTGGACAACACACGACTGGATCCAAAGTTTGTAATTGAGAAAACACTTTTTGTCATCGACGTCAGTATGAAGGTTTTCATGGATCCGGTTCTGTGTTTCACAGTTTGACGTTTTGGCGTGAGGGCGAGCCAGACAACTGGGCATGGGATAATCCTGATGGACAGGACTGTGTGAGGATGGGGGAGAAAGACGGAGCCACGAACCTGAAGTCCTGGGACGATAAATACTGCAAATGGCCTCAAAAATATATTTGTGAGAAACCAGAAAAAGCATGAGCCTGAAATCCAGTTGGATCAGATTGAGCTCGAGTCTTCAGCCACTTTCACAAACTGAGACATGATGCTTTATTAATGAAGATCTTCTCCAGACATAAACAACTTTGAATAATATCTAGAGTCTCATATGTTCTTCAGTTTCCTTGTTATTTTAAAGTGACGTCTACTCCTCCCTCAAATAAAATCTATGAATATTAAATATTATATATAATATCTCCTTATTTCCTGTTGAGTCTATTCTGAGTGTTTGTGTGAGAAACTACAGATTGAGAACATCTCAACCTCCCCGGGAAAAATGTTTACTGACATTTATTAATGTGGTGAGAAGTTATTTTGAGTCATTTTCTCATAGACTTCTATAGAAACAACCAGTGGAGTCGCCCTCTGCTGGTCGGTTGAGAGAATACAAGTTTCAGGCACTTCTGCATTGGCTTCTCTTTCCAGACCTGGAGTCAGTTCTTGTTTACACTCAATAGTTTTGCCTTAAAACATGAATGAAGAAATATGGTTTCGCTGCGGGTGAAGCAGAGTCAAGTCTCTCTCTATCCGGAGAGATGGGAAGGAAAATCAAACATAACGTGCAGGTGTTGACACGAAGCAGGAAAGGGAAAACAAATGTGAATCGAAAAAGGAAAACCTTCAAAAAATCATGTAAAATCACCTAATAAAAGCCCTCAAAAAGCCATTTCATTTGCCTGAATAATAATCCTTACAATTTCAATAGGGCCTCACGTCTGTCAGTGCCTGTCAGTGCTCAGGCCTAAAAATAAAGACTACAGGAGCGAGAGAGAGAGAGAGAGAGAGAGAGAGAGAGAGAGGTGCACCGTGTGTAAAGCTCCGCTGCTCAAGTAACGAGCCAGTTTTTAGAATGTATGAAGTACAAAGTACAGAGTGTCAGGTCAGAGGTCGGAAAGTCCTGACCTCCGACTCGTCTGCAACGCTTGACCGATCCGCTCCAAAGGTTAATCACGTGGAGATTAACTTCCTGGTAACATAGACACCAAGTTTGATTTAATAAATACACAGGTTCTTGTCTTTTTAACCCTATTCAAGGACAATTAAATCAAAGTTGAAAGGTCGTCCGTTACTGATCGTCCTCTAAAGTCAGTCAAACTAAATCCGTCAGACTCTATTTAACCTTTAACCTCTCACTTATGCTTTGATCTAAAATATAAATCAGTGATGTGTTGGTAAGAACGAGCAAAGTCATGTCGTGAGATGCACATCGTTTGCTACGATTTTATTATTTAGCCAAAAAAGCTGGTATACATAGAAAACAGGAGACAGTTAGTTTTCTGGACATGAACATGAAACATTACACACAAGAGGTGAAACAGTCATTAAAAAAATAATGTTAATAACAACAGGTTGCATCACTTCTTACGCCACAGATCAAGTCTGACACCTGATATTCAATAATTAATGTTTCCCTCCTAAATGCTTAGAAATGTGATGTAGATTATGATTTGTAATCTGAACATTTTACTGTCTTGAGACGTCAGACAAAATATTTTACATTGATGGGACAAAAATAATATTAATCAGAATTTTAGCTAAATTTTATTTCAATTTCAAATGTTTTTATTTGATTAAATCTTCAATTTTAAATTAGACCAAATAAATTAGGATTCAAAATCATTTAATCTTGTTAATGGGGTAGTTGATGATATTTTAACAGGATTGACATTTATTTTTCTTCTAAATTAAATGATAATATAAGAATTTGAAGTGTATTTTCGTTCATTTTATTTTATCCAAAATTAAAAAAATGTGTTTTTGTATTGTGAGGGAACCCAAAGTCCTGAAGTGAGGTTTGATATAAAACTAATTTTAGATATTTTCTTACTCACACTGGAAACTACTTTTTAATATCAATCCACTGGACTCAAAATAAGGGTTAATCAATATTCCATCAATGAAACTCATCCTTCTCTGGTTTCAGATTTTCCTACTCAACATTTTTGTTCTCTGCCTCCTCTTCTTGCTGAGAAGTAAAGAAGATAATCTACCATCTGTTGTGTTTATATTTCTAATATTCATTCCAAAAGACATTTCATAAAACTCCTGACAAACTGAAATTTCAAGGCTCTGAGACAGTGACAGTCCTGCATCAGTTCTACCTTAATTTCAAAATTAGATAATCCTCAATCAAATGTAAATATTCCTTCTATGGCACAAAGTGAATAAAGATTGTTAAACTGTTACTGCATCAAGTGACAGATTGACTCAAACAGGGAACATCCATCAGTGAAACACACGAGGGAAAACAACTCCTGAATCACGAAGATTATGTAGAAAATATTAACAAAAATTAAAATCAAACCCAGAGCATAATTTCGAATATACTGTCAAACTTTTGGCAACTTGTCTCAAATGAAAAGTTAAACATTAAAGGTCAGAAACACGCAGAGCGCTGCTGATACTTACAGATCAGAGACTGAACGACCTCGACACACACCGGCGACTGGACCAGGGATTTTACAGCAAAAGGGATTTTAATAATAAAATAAAAAATAATTAAATGCGATTTCCTTATCATCACTTTTCGGCCGGTCAGTGTGTGTCGGCTTCATCCAGATCGCTGATAACCAACAGTTCCTCTCAGGCCCGAACATTCAGCTTCACACGCGTTTTATCGCATCAGCTTCACGATTCCATTCGTTAACCTGGAGAATCCACAGAGCGAATATGAAACCGACTTCAGTCGTCATACAGGGCGTCAAACTGCCGTCACATGGAATATGAAACATCAACGATCGCTGGAGGGAAACGGAGCCGGCGAGGGGCGGGATCTAAAGAGCTTCCTGGTCCATTCCACCAACGCAGGTGGACAAAGAAACGTTTCAGTAGAAAAAAGCTGTCTATATTAAATCTTTAACTAAAAAATAACATGCATATTAAATACATTAGGTTTCATATGCTCAATAGTACAGTTTGGAGATCAAAACCTGGTAAACAACAGATGAAATGAATTATAATATTCAATTGAATAAATATATGAATCATTTGACTTGGAGTATCTAAGTAGCAACAAGGGAGTTTAGCGTATTTCAGCTTGTTAATCACTCGCTAACACAAGTTAGGTTTTTAATTCAACGGGCTATTTGACATTTAATAATTAGCCTACGAGCTAACATAGGGTTGTTATATATTTGTTGCAGTGACACATTGATATTAATACACAGCAGAGCCTACTGGTGTTCTGTTGTAACCGTTTGTCCACAGCTAATAGTGTTAGCCTCGTCTGGCACCAATATGGAGGTTGAGCTTAACATTGTATATTTGGATCAGCCTGCATGTTACATAACCAGGGACAGTGAACTAACAGTGTGGAAGTACTTTCATGTATCAGCAGGAATTGTGCTACAGTAGTTAGCAGGGTGGCTAGCTCTGCTTTAGCTAGTTTGGCTACGTCAGATATGTTAGCTTGCCAATGAATAAAACTCAACAAGGGAATTTCACTGTGTGGTTAAAGCTACACATAACGATGTTAGGTTAAAAATATAATTAATTTGCAAATATATTGTGTGAGTGCATTAGGGTGTATAAAGTACCTGAAGTTTAGAGGAATAAAGCTTCAAAATAAGATGCTTTTATAAGATCAGAATTAAAGTTTAAGTGTCTGAATTGAAATACACTTCAATTTGAGTATCTCTTCATTGTTTTGTGTATTTTTAATTGGCTTCCACGCAAGACCATAGAAATGAGAAACATAAATTACAATTATTCGACATAAACAAAAGTCAAAATGAAGGTTCTTTAAAACCTTTACGTAGATTTGGAGATTCTATTCAAGGCTATAGCAGAACCAGGGAGCGTATCTTTAATGTGAGTGTGACAGGATGAAAATACTGCACCTGTAGTAAACTGTCCAACTACTGGAGCTTTACAAGAATAGTTCAACTAGTCCATCACCGTGTACATCTGTGAGAGGTCAATACAGAACCCAGGCTTCACTACCACAGACCCACTAATCCACATCACTCCAAATACTACGTCTAGGTAGTGACGAGGAACCTGTAGGAACAAATAGCTAACATTCCTTCTGTCGGCCTCCGCTTCGTGAGTTCTGCTTCTGTTGCACGAACTTTATTAACGTAACAGACGGATACATTTGATTTGAGAGCCACACTGATGGTTTGAACTGGGGCGAACTTTAAGAACATGCAGGTCAATCTACTTTATGTGTTAATGGCTGCAACAACAACAAAACCTTATGTGTTATTAAAATGGTTCCATGCCCCTCCCACTCTGCTAACCCTACATATACAATCCTCTCTCAGCTCAGGAGGAGCTCAGTGATTTCTTTCAGGCTGTTTTTATTCTCTTTCAAACACCATATCTATGTTTTTACAGGAAAACAAATCCAGCATCGTTTCAATTCAATAGAGAATATTTAGGTTAAATTCAGCACGATGGCTTTTGGCACCTTGGATGGGGAAATGGGAGGAGCCTGTTAGGTGTAAAGGGAGCATATGACAAAAAAAAACATACAAGCACGTCAAATTATAAATATGTATATACAAATCACTTTTGATCTTTTGAAAATACTCCGTCCTCTCTGTGAGAGTTTTCCTTCTACTTCATCGATCGTCACTTCTTCCCGTTAACACACGAGTGAAGTTTAGTTGAGTTTCAGTCGCTTCTGCTACAAGAAGAAAGACTCGTTCACCTCGTTCACACCTTCTCAAGTCGCCCTGAGGAAATGATCTCGGATCAGTGGTCCCGGTGGGAAACTCCCAGCGGAACCGTACTGGGATCAGTCAAGTGCAGTTTGAGTTTTTAACGTTAATAAGCTAAAGGTTTACAGTTTGTTTCTCCAGCAACAGAATTCTGATACTTTACCTCAGGGGTTTTCAACCGGGGGTCCGTGCTTTGATATTCCAACACATTTCCAGATTACTCTTGAATATCGTGAAAATAAAAGAAAAATATGTCTAAAATAATATAAAGGTGCTGGTGATCATGAGGTTAAACTTAAGTAGGCCTCAATTGTTTGTGTGATATTGTATGATTATCATTTGTGACATATTCTGCATTACTTTGTCATCTTCCCTCTTCAGTTGTTGCCCCAGTTTATACTGATTGTTATTAATAACCGTTACTTTAACGTTCTCTCAACACGTCAGCTACACGTCTGTACATTTAAGTCATGGACGTTATATATTGATGTACATATGGTTCTGAGATGCAGTACAACTACAAACTGCATTTTAATTTAGTTTCCAATTCTTAAGCACTGAAAATCAACCGTTTTTGTTGTTTTTTTCACAGATTTTTCTAGATTTGGTTGAGGTTTTTAAATAAAAACAACATGGAAACAACCAAATGTTAAAACTTCCTTAGGCACGCGCAGGCACATCAGGGGGCGTGGCTTACTTTCTAGTCAGAATGGGACAAAACCAGTTGAAAACCCCTGCTTTACATTATGAGCATATGGATATAAACTCTGATCCTTTAAATTAATAACATGACCAAACAGGGAAGGTGCATTTTTAACCTTTAAATCAAAAACCACCTCACAAGACCCAGATGACATCACGTTATGACACTGATCCTCGACCAACTTCTCCTTCTTGACGTTCACTTTGTGTTGTTTGCGTTGTCTCTCTCTCGACAGTCCCCCCCCCCGTGTCCCTTTGACCCGCCTCCTCTCAGTAGATCATCGGCGCCGACCGGTCATTGGTCGTGGTCTTCTTGAGTTTGACTCCTCGCCGTATGGCCACCAGGAAGTCCTCCACCTCGCCGTACTCCGACTCCTCCAGGAGCTCCGGGAGGGGCTGGCGCTCCCACTCGGACACCCGCCCCCCCGGCTGCGGAGGGGGGGTCGGGGGATCGGACTCCTTCGACAGGTGGGCGGGGTCACAGGGGCGGGTCTTTGGCAAAAATGGCCCGTTGCTGCCCGGGGACAGAGGGGTGGTGGCCGGGCTGAGGGGGGTCCGCGGCGGGGGGCCGTCCTCTGACGTGGCTCTGCTGGGGAACCCGGGGTGATCAGGCACTGTGGGGGTCTTCACGGGGATCATGGGGGGCTTGATGGGGATGGGGCCCAGGTTGAGGCCCCCGGAGGGTCGACGCAGGTTGGGTTTGGAGGACGGCGTCCGGCGGATGGTGGCGACCCCGGGGGTGATGACGGCGGCGGGGTGGGAGGGCAGGCCGGCGGTGGAGGCGGGACGCTTGGACTGGAACAGGCGGCGGTAGGACTGGCTGATGTCACTGTTCCTGGGGATCGTGGAGGATTTATCGAAGTCAGACGCCGGCTGCTCGCCGTCCGGATCCAATCCGACCGAGTAGTAGTCACAGTCCGACACTGCAGAGAAGAACAGGTTCAGTCTCACAGACACGCCCCCTTCCAGACACGCCCCCTTCCAGACTTTAACATACTAAATGTTTCATCATCTACGACCTTCACAGTTTCTTGCTTGTATCTATGTGGTGCAAACTCAAAGTCACACAGGTTCTCACGAGGTTCACACATGTTTCTCAAAGAAGGTTCGATAATCTGAGGTAGTTCTTGTTATTTTGGTTTTTATTAGTTATTTGATCCTGTGGTAACGGGCTGAGATGATTGACAGCTGAGACTCATGACTGGTCGAGGGTCTGTGAACTCGGAACCACATCTCCACTGGAAATGACGTCATTGGCACAAGATGGCACCGTCCCAATCTATACTTACAATACTATAAGTATTAGTGGTGGGGGAAAAAATCGATTCTGTTCAGTATCGTGATATTTTGCGCCCGCGATTATATTCTCAGGTTTATGTTACTCTATTATGTCTGCTTGATGTTACTGTATTGTATTTAAATAATTGTAAGTTAAGTGCTGGGAGCTCAGTGTTCATGTGAGAGGTCTCCTATTCAGAAAATAATTACAAAGGTCCTGTGTCCTGAATGTTCAAGGACAAAGTTTTTGCACTTCAGTTAATGTGTAGAAGACAATGTTGTTCACAGAATTAAATGTGACATTTAAAGTGAGGTGAGCAGTCTGATTTTCATCATTTTTTGTAATGCCTTTGAATAATATGGGGGACATGAATCCCAATAAATCGCAGAATCGAATCGCAATACTTGCAGTATCGCAATATATCGCAGAATCGCAATACTATTGAATCGTCACATTTTTGCCAATTCCCTCCCCTAATAAGTATAGATAAGTATAAGTATAATACTATATTAACTATACAATACTTTAGCTTAATTTCTTGATGGTGGGCGACAGTGGAGAGGCGTCGTCCATCTTTTCTTTACAGTCTGTAGATGCAGCAGGGTATGTGTGTGTGTGTGACAGTGTGTGTGTGTGTGTGTGTGTGTGTGTGTGTGTGTACCTTGTGAGGGGATGGTGTCCTCGGAGCAGCATGGTGTGTGTGTCTGGCTGCTGTAGCCACTGGATCCCTGCAGCGAGTCTCTACTGGAGCCGTGGATGTCGAGGTGGAGACCACGGGCCAGAACCCGGGCCAGCTCCTCATGGACCTCCCTGTCCTCCTGCCACACACACACACACACACACACACACACACACACACACACACACACACACACACACACACACACACACACACACACACACAGGTTATCTCAGACGGGATTGGCTCTCCTTCGGTCAGTGTGAACTGAAATCAACCAAACACGAGGTCGGTTTTCTATTAAACGCCGTCTGACCTTGGGCGATGTCAGGGCGTGGCTTCCTTTAACCCCGTGTGGCTCCTCCCCTGGTGTAGTGACATCTGCGCCCTGGTGGCTGCTGGGATCTGTAGTCTCTCTCCGGTCCTTGCTCCTCCTCAAGGTGTTGACCAGCGGCTGGTCGTACGGACCTGGTTTGGCCCAGTCCTACACAGAGACAGAGACATGAAGGTCAAACAGAGGTCACGTCTCACCGCTCAGAAGAATCATATCTGCTCATCATTACACTTCAGACGGTTTTCTGATGTTTGATGGAGATTTGGTCGTTCATTTTAAATCTAGATTTAAATAGACTAACACTAATAAACTTGTTTATTGGTTCTGATACTGATCAGTTTATTGATTGTTTTTTTATTAATCATTTGTTTAAACAATTTAAACACTAATGACCAACACTACAACTTATAAATAGAATCCTGACATAGTTCTGTATTAACTTATTAAGATGGCATATGGCACAAATACTTGGGATTCTTACAATTTTAATTAACAGTGAATGTTTATTAAAATTAGGATTTCAGTAGAGACATGGTTGAGAAAAGCGTGAATGTGAACTCTACGTTACAAGAAATTAAATTAGATGGATCTCACATTTTGTTGTTGGTGATATAACAGTAAAACGTGGGCTGAGGGAGGAGCTTCATGTGAAATGTTATTATGAAGCTGATGATGTCGACATGAGATGAAAACCAAACAACTAAATTTATCCATGTTCACTTTCAAACTGAGCAAAGAGAGAAAATTCAAAAGAAAACCATAAGTAATAAAACTACATCAGGAGACGACAGAAGGATGAACTGAAGGAAAGAGGAGGAGGACATGAGGACAGACGAGGACCAAACCTTCCAGGACGGGACTCGAACCGCCGGGACCGGGTCCAGCCCGGGGGGGCTGAGTGGCAGGAACTCTCCTGATTGGCCGGAGCCTGAACGAGACCACGACCACGTGGGAGAAACGGACGAATAGGAGGGCGAGGAGATGGGAGAGGTGGTGGTGGTGGTGAAGGAGGTGAAGTATGGAGGGTGGAGGTGGGAGTCCTGGGCCGGAGGTACCACTCCGTGCAGACAGAGGGCAGCGTGGTGCTCAAAACCGTTCCACAACTGAACATGAGTGGATGAGAAAAGAATCAAACATATTCAAAAGGATGTTGTGACTGGACGATGAAAACCTGATGCACAGATTTAAACATTCTACACTAGAAGGGACTGAAAGACTCCTGCCTGTGTGTGTCTGTGTGTGTGAGTGTGTGTGTGTGTGTGTGTGTTCACATGGAGACGTTCACCTGTTGTGTTGCAGAGCGAGGGTCATGGTGCGAGGGTGAGGAAGATGAGGAAGAGGAAAGCTCCTCATTGACAGACTGACAGCGTATAGGAGAGACGCATGACTGCAGCAGAACCATGCACACACACACACACACACACACACAACCACACACACACACAGAGACACACACACACACAGTCAGCAGTTTGCAGGATGCACAGAGAAAAGCCACGACAGCAGATAAACTCACAGAAGAAGCAGAGGAAGAGAAGAAGCAGAGGAAGAGAAGAAGCAGAGAAAGAGCAACAGATTAGTCAGAACAACGTGACGTGAGAATCTGGAAAGAGAAGCATGAGCCACGGACACAGAGAAGCAGCAGCACAGACATCGAGTTCGATGAAGCAGCTTCAGCAGATGAAGTGAAGAGAAACATAAAGAGATAAAGTCTCTGAGGTGTGAAAATAACCAGAGTCACTTCCCTGTGACCTTTGACCTCTGGAATCTAATCAGTTCATCTTTGAGTCCAAGTGACGACTGGTCCAATATGAAGAAATTCTCTTAAAACAGACTCGTCATGTTTGAGAGGTCAAAACATGTTTAGTGAGGTCACCGTGACCTTTGACCTTTGCCGCCATTTTGAGATTCCAATGACCAATCACAGGACAGTCTCTTTAAGCCAATAGCAGATGATTGAAAGACCCACCTGACTTCACACGACTTTACGTTTATCAAAATGTAAAAGTAGCAAAGACTCATATTAGAGAAGCTAAAAATGACCTCATGATTAAAGTTATTGTCACTTTTCTGCTCATTGTGTCTGATGAACCTGTTTATCTGGAGTCAACAGGTAATTAACAGATAATCTTCGTCACTCTGGAAGTCGCTCTTCCTCCACAGCAGCGTCTGACGCTCGGGTCCCGTACCTGTGAGGCGTCCGGGGGCATCGGCGAGGGCGACTTGGACTGGAAGGCGTCCTGGGAGATGAAGCCCGAGTCGTGGGAGGAGACTGAGGAGAGGCGGGCCGGCGGCTGCTGGGGGAGCACCGAGGAGGAGGAGGAGGAGGAGGCGCGGTACCGGAAGTGGGAGGTGGGGGAGTGACAGTGAGAGCCGCTGGAGCGAGAGTCGCTGCTGTTCACGCTGTTCAGGCTGCTGTGGACCGGGGGGGGGGGGCGTTAGCTGCCTGCTTCCGTACAGATTCAAGTTTATTACGTCACTTCAGAATTATCAGTTTCACTTTTCTCTCTTTTTCAGGAAACACGGCTTTTCTCAATAGAACTAATCGATTAAAACATTTTTTTAATTTTTACTCATTTTTACTCACTCGAGACAATAATCTCATAAATAAAAATAAAATGTTGTAAAAATAGAAAACTGTAGCAGTAGATCATTTCCCCCCCCCCTGAAAACAGAAATAAAAAAATAGATTCAGGCTGATGGAAAAATAAAGCCTGAATCTTTTAAATCTGAAAAATTAACCTGGAGGCCGAACTCTGGAATATATCAAGAGCTTCAGATGAAATAATCACTTCAAAAATAAAATGCCACATTTCATGTTCTACTATTACATATGCAGTATATATATATATATTTTAATTAGGGCTGGGCAAGTTAACTCGTTTCAATCGAGTTAACTCAAGTGATGAGTTAACTCGATTAATTATTTTATCTCGCATTAACTCAGGTTTGATTATTTATTGTTTTATTGTGAAAGTCAGGCTTTTATTTTGTGAAAGTCTGTTGCTGACTGCTGCAGAACAGGAAAAAAGGAAAATAATTGGCGGATAAACAATCGAGTTAACTCATCACTTGAGTTAACTCGATTAAAACGAGTTAACTTGCCCAGCCCTAATATTAATACATACATAAATATCTTACATGTACAACCAATTTTGAAAAGGGGATAAAGAGAGAACCCAAAAGACTTATGAGGACTGGTGGAGGTGGGGGGAGCATAATCTATGGAAATAATAATTCTGCAGCAGCAAGAATGAATTCTGACCTCAGATTTATTCAGAAACACTTGATGAATTCAGAGAAACTTTTTAAATCTCAACACTCAACAATCTCTGATGAAAGAAAAAGATTCCACACGTAATAAACTATAATAGAAGTAAAAGAGTGATCAGCATCTCTTCCTTTCCCCTTAACTGTTAATACACCAGAGGACCACAGGGTGGCAGTATGATACAGGAGGGATAGTTTTTTCTTTTTGCTGCCATGGCAACCAGTCACCGACCTGCACATGCTGGACTTCCTGGAGACCGTGGTGCTCGGCGATGAGGGCGGAGTTTGGTATGACCAGGTGCAGTCGGACGCCTTCAGGTCCACGATGACCTGAGAGAACAAATCAGAAGAGAAGTGAAATAGAATCAGGTTCCTTCAGTCTGAAGGTGAAGCTTCCACTCTACTGCCTGTGACCTCTGACCTGCTATGAACTCTGGGAAATGAGAGTTTGGATATCTGATCAGAAAGTGAAAGTGTCCTTGAGAATCAATTCATAATTTTAAAGAAAAACAACCCAGAACATTTTACTGGTTCTAGCTTCTCAAAACGTTTCAGAGGAATTTGAACACATCTGTTTGTGCTGTGGTGAATTATAACGACAACATATTACTGTTTTGTGATATTTATAATCGAAAATAACAAATGACCCGTGTGTTTTTTATGAATCGCTCAGAGGGCCGTACCTGCTCGCTGGAGGCCGGCAGCTTGTGA
>NC_083654.1:22214899-22219899 GCF_963576545.1 Limanda limanda
ATGAAGAAGAGGAGGGAGGGAGGGGGGAAGATGAAGAAGAGGAGGGATGGAGGAGAGGAAGATGAAGAAGAGGAGGGATGGAGGAGAGGAAGATGAAGAAGAGGAGGGAGGAGAGGAAGATGAAGAAGAGGAGGGAGGAGGGAGGAGAGGAAGATGAAGAAGAAGAGGGATGGAGGAGAGGAAAATGAAGAAGAGGAGGGAGGGAGGAGAGGAAGATGAAGAAGAGGAGGGAGGGAGAAGAGGAAGATGAAGAAGAGGAGGGGGGAGGGAGAAGAGGAAGATAGAGAAGAGGAGGGAGGGAGGAGAGGAAGATGAAGACGAGGAGGGATGGAGGAGAGGAAGATGAAGAAGAGGAGGGAGGAGAGGAAGGAGAGGAAGATGAAGAAGAGGAGGGAGTGACAAGAGGAAGATGAAGAAGAGGAGGGGTAGGGACAAGAGGAAGATGGAGAAGAGGAGGGAGGGAGGAGAGGAAGATGGAGAAGAGGAGGGAGGGAGGAGAGGAAGATGAAGAAGAGGAGGGATGGAGGAGAGGAAGATGAAGAAGAGGAGGTAGGGAAGGAGGAGAGGAAGATGAAGACGAGGAGGGAGGGAGGAGAGGAAGATGAATAAGAGGAGGGAGGAGAGGAAGATGAAGACGAGGAGGGGGGAGGAGAGGAAGATGAAGAAGAGGAGGGAGGACAGGAAGATGAAGAAGAGGAGGGAGGAGGGAGGAGAGGAAGATGAAGAAGAGGAGGGATGGAGGAGAGGAAAATGAAGAAGAGGAGGGAAGGAGGAGAGGAAGTTGAAGAAGAGGAGGGAGGCAGGGAGGAGAGGAAGATGAAGAAGAGGAGGGAGGGATGGAGGAGAGGAAGATGAAGAAGAGGAGGGATGGAGGAGAGGAAGATGAAGAAGAGGAAGGAGGGAGGGAGGGAGGGAGGAGAGGAAGATGAAGAAGAGGAGGGAGGGAGGAGAGGCAGATGAAGAAGAGGAGGGAGGACAGGAAGATGAAGAAGAGGATAGATGGAGGACAGGAAGATGAAGAAGAGGAGGGAGGGAGGAGAGGAAGATGAAAACGAGGAGGGAGGGAGGGAGGAGAGGAAGATGAAGACGAGGAGGGATGGAGGAGAGGAAGATGAAGAAGAGGAGGGAGGAGGGAGGAGAGGAAGATGAAGATTGAGGGGCTCATGAGGGAAATAAACAGACACACAATAATAATAATGATAATCAGAGTAATAATTAATAATAAAATAGGCAAATTAATCAGGATATTGTTTCATTTTGTCCTGCACTCACACACTGAAGAGAGAGAGAGAGCAAGATGGAAGATGAAGAGTTGGAGCAGGAAGAGGAGGAGCAGGTTGCCATGGAGATGCTACACCTGTTCATCACACACACACACACACACACACACACACACACACACACACACTCACACACACACACACACACACACACACACACACACACACACACACACTCACACACACACACACACACACACACACACACACACACACACACACACACACTCACACACACACACACACACACACACACACACACACACACACACACACTCACACACACACACACACACACACACACACACACACACACACACACACACACACACACACACACACACACACACACACACACACACACTCACATGGAGAACTGGCGGAGCTTGGCCTCGATGCTTCGGTGCCTCATGCACATCCTGGTGAGAGCTGAACCGATGTCCCTCGTCCCGCCTGAAACACACACACACACACACACACACACACACACACACACACACACACACACACACACACACACACACACACACACACACACACACACACACACACACAGAGACAAACACACACAATATATTAATAAAAGTGTTGGAAGCAGCAGACAGTTGAGAGGTGACATTTCAGGTTTAACATGATAAGAAGACATATGAATACAACAATATGACAAATATCTGTCGAGTTCAAACAACCAATCACATGTTTTTCTGCCTCGACAACAACTCGACCGACACTGAGACTTAAAAACCTCACAACAGGAAGTGACATCATCCAGGAGACCAGCGTGAGCCGTCACATCAAAACAAGCAACGAGAAGAGGAGGAGACATTTTGACTTTTCACACCGAGCTGGACCTTCTTCTTGTCTTCTCATCAGTAAAACAGGTCAGAGGTCACGATTAGGGATTCACCCTGGTTGTCTTGCTCAAGGACACTCGGGCAGGGAGGAGCCAGCAGGAGGGAGGAGCCAGCAGGAGGCAGGACGGCTCGCCGAGGGGCCAGATGGTCGTCCTCTCTCCCCGGGACAGATCACTCCCTCCTGGGGAAGAGGTCACCAGAGCTCAGCCTGTCAGCCTGGAGCTCCACCAGCAACCTCCAGCACACGCTAACGCACATGCACACGCTAAGGCTAACGCTCACGCACACGCTAACTCACACGCTAACGCTCATCTTCCTACACATGTGAGGACCAATGATATCCACTTCAAACCAAAATTAAAATCCTTCAACTTGAAATAAAAGACAAACTCAAATAACAGAATCTCTCACATGTTTTATCTGATTTGATCTTTAACATTCTCTCACATCTTCTCTTTAAGTTGAACTTTCTCACTGTCCTGTGTCTGTGTAGCGTCCTCACAAGTATAGTGGAGAGAGAGTGTGTGTGTCTGTGTGTGTGTGTCTGTGTGTGTGTGTGTCTGTGTGTGTGTGTGTCTGTGTGTGAGTGTGTGGGGTGGGGTAGAGAGCACTGCATTGCACCACTGACACCTCTTCTCTCCTCTTTCTCTCCTCTGCTCTTCCCTCTTCTCCTCTCTACATGTTCACTTTCCTTCCTCCTCTCCCTCCTTCTCCTCCTCCTCCTCCTCCTCTGTCACACCCAGCTTCTCCTCCTCCTCCTTCATCCTTTCTTTTCTTCAGCCTCCTTTAAGAAGGAGCAGCGAGCAGGACGTGTATTAACCTAATGATCTTTGTGGTAAATAGAGCTTCACTCCAGCTGCTTCACAATCACACACAAATATCAGACTTTCATTTTTAAAGAGAGAAATTAAAAATATCTCCTGTCCGGTCGGATCCTTCCACCGAGTTCTGTGAGAATCCTTCCATACATCTGCTTTATCCAGCCGACTGAATATGTGAACGGGTGAAATCCTGGTGATTCTGATCTGGATTTAGTCAGGGCCCGAGCACTGATCAAAGGTCAGGTGAGGCCCTATTGAAATTGTAAGGATTATTATTATTATTCAGGCAAATGAATTGGCTTTTTGAGGGCTTTAACATGCTCAAATTCTTACCAAAATTTGCAGAAAGTTAGAAAGTGGTGAAAATTTACGTATTCTGAAGGAATTTTCAATGGGCGTCGCAAAATGTCTCAACGGTGCCCCCCCGAGACCCCTGGAACGTGTTCACATTGACCGGTCTTCACAAAAATCAATACACATGTGAATCATGACTAGACAAACAAAAAAGTCTTTAGGTGCAATTGGAAAAACACAACAGGAAGCCTGCTATTTTGCATTTAGTGGCCATTTTGGCCATATTCCACTTTTTTACTTTGATGTACTTGTACCAGGGTTTTCATTGGATCAACTTAGTTTGATTACATGCCAATTAAAACACGATGTTCTGTATCGCGGACATACATGGACCATGAATCCTTTGATGCTGAGCCGTAAACAAACAACTCCACTCCTGCAGAGTCTGTCTTCCTAGATCAAAGGAAACTTTATGTCTTGCAAAGGTCACGTCTCTTTCTCTCTCTCTCTCAGACATTTCCTCAAACCGTGTAAACATTGAGGTACGGCGCGCTAAAAGAGTCCACTGTGCATTGTCCTATCACCACCAAACTTCTGTCTCATGATCAGAGTCCAAGTCTGCAGGAAACTCCCGTGCAATTGGTGGAAGCATCTCTCTGAGGTTTGTTCTCTCCCAGTGTCGTTCCAGTGGTTCCACTCTGCAGGATGTTTAAAAGACTTTGATAACATCACTTTGTTGATTTCACTCGAGGACCCATTTCTCGACTCTTTTCAGAGACACGTCTGTATCTGTGTTTACTGAAGAGAAAACTTTCTACACAGAAAATATCTTTTTCCTGATTCTCACACATGTAGTGACACAGTTTGCTGGAGTTTCCTGTTGTTAGCAGACGAGTTGAGTTCCTGCAGGTCACAGACAGTCGATGAGTTCCTGGTCAATTCAGCTGATTGACCCAGCTGTGGACTCACACTGGGCCTGTGTGTGTGTGTGTGTGTGTGTGTGTGTGTGTGTGTGTGTGTGTGTGTGTGTGTGTGACCCACTTTCTGGCCGTCTCTGTCTGACCTGCAGCCGGTTGTGATCGAGGCCTCGAGGCTCAGCCGCTGAACACGAGACCGAACGCGACCGTCAGAGGAAGCGTGGACGGAAACGAGCGATTATCAAAGATCGGTGAAATGTGAGGAGGAGACGGATAAAAACACGAGTTGACGTCTGAGACAAACTGTCAAAACATTAGGAATGGGGGGAAAAATCGATTCAGTTACAAATCGCGATTCTTGTGAATGACAATTTTAAACCGCCATGCTGCCTCCCAAATTGATTTAAAAAAAAAACAAAACATATTTATTGGTTTATACCGGGGGGGGATATATTGGGGGAGCAACATCACCCCAGAGCATGTTGACCAGCTCTTGTTTTTGCACAAGAATCTAAACATACCCAAGCACTAGCTTTGCATCGCCTACATGCAAACAACAATAGCCTACTTTTTGTTTATTTCAAAGTTTATATTTTAAGTAAACTTTTATTCATTCTGTTTAATTTACCTTTTATTTATTGTTTAAAAGTAGCCTAAGTGGTTTACATTTCTTAATCTGTCAGTTTGTGTGCAGTTGACAGGGGCTATACAATAATAGGGAACATTTTTATTTCTTTTCTCTATTGATCTACAGTCATTAAGTTAATGTTAATATTTGAAATAAAACTGGTAAAGCTCTAAGTGAATTTGACTGTGTTGTATTTGAAGGTATGA
>NC_083654.1:22224899-22252399 GCF_963576545.1 Limanda limanda
GCTGCTGTTGCCGTGGCGATGCCATACCATAATGACTGCAGCTCTCACATGAAGCGGATCATGTGACGAGGGAAACCTGGTTAGTAGAATGTGATGTGGAGTCCCAGGGGCTTGTGGGTAACGACCTCCAGTCCGGTTGTGGTTTCCAGTTTGAACCAACAACCGCCTGTTGTTTCATTGGTCTTCACTTCCAGTTTCCACCAGTGAAACCACTGGGGGTCCGTGTGTGGTGGGAGGAAACATTGAATCTGGAATATGTGATTTTCTTTTAAGTCTCAAACGGTTCTGAAGTTATATCACAGTCAGAAATAGGTAAATATTAAATACTAAGATATTAAATGTGACACAACTAGGGTTGCAAAGGGGCGGAAGTTTCCAGTAAATTTCCAGAAACTTTTCGGAAATTTTCCATGGGAAGTTTAGCTTGGGAATTTTGAAAAAAAAAAAAACTACGCAAATTAAACGCTGAGCAATAAAAACATCATTAAAAACTCTATTTTAAAGACGTATGGAACGTTGAGTTTCAACCCTCCACTGGTCATTCTTCCATCACATGCACAGATAACTCCCAGCATGCTTCACTCTACAGCAGGGCTACTGAGGCCTGCTGTAGAGTGAAGGACTAGGTAAGTTTCCATGATATTACTGGGGAAATATATTATCATGCTGATTGAGGATTGTTCATCTGTTCATCTAGACTATTTCCATTCATTTATCCATCAATTGTACAATATGTTTACAGACGATTCCAATTGTTTAACTAACTATTTATATCTCTGGCATTGCATTAGTGTTTTTTTACAAACTTTTTTCTCATCGTATTCTACAGAACAATGCCACGTGCACTCTCTCATGTGTGGAGACATTTCACCTCATCCAATGTAGAAGGAAAGGCTGTGTACATCTGCAAATACTGTGCAAAGACCTATGTTAAGAATGACACAACGATGCAGAAGCATATAGTCAAGTGCCCAAAGTTTCCTCAGGGCTCAAATCAGCCTATGACACAACAAAATGTTTATATTTATGTCTGTATATGACAAGGTAAATACAGTTAGTATAAATTACCCACAACGTTTCCAGTTTATTCCCGTTAATTCCTGTTAATTCCCGTTAGAATCACTGAACATCAATGAGAAATGAGAAAAGGAGAAAAGCCGTTGCTACTTCATCCGAAGCTTCGTGCAGCAGAAAATTAAACTTTTCATTTCAGAGCCGCTGGAAGTTTAAACGTCTGAAACAACGACGTGAACCATGAAAGAGCCGAAGCTTCAGTCGCAGCAGGAGAAATAAAAACAGCTCTAGTTGTCTTTGTGAACGTCGGACCTCAGCGGAGGAGAAGCTCGGACTCGGTCCAGTTCTGTGATCTCACTCAGGATCTGGTTCTCTGTTGATTCGACTCCGATCGGGTTCAGTTTTTATGTTTCCTGGTTCCGTTCGACCGGAGTTTTGTTCCTTTTAACGACCGACGTTCTGGCAAATCAACACTCGAGGTCAGATTCTTTATTTCCACGGCTGGAAACTAGAAGCTGCTTCTGAGTTTTAACGTTTCCCTTTTTTTATCCACAAACCTCAATAATGTCTATGGTTGTAAACTGATGCAGCAGAGTTTTCATCTCTTCTAACTCAACACTCTCTTCTTAAACGCCACAACTTGGTGCCTACATTACCCAAGATGCAACAGTCCCCTGCTCAAAAGGCTGAGTGTGTTGTTTTAGTGTCTGGACGCTCGAGTCGACCTTGATGAAAAGCCTTAAAAACGCTGGCGTGTGGACACTGCAGATATGACATCACAACGCTGCGCCTGAGATGATATCATTAAATGAGGAGCTGCCAACGGAGGCCATCTGTGACTGAACACACACACACACACACCGGACACACACAGACACACACAGACACACACACACACACACACTCTGCAGCAGCCTCCACAGGGATTCACTTCACTTCAGTAACAAACCTTCACCTCACATCCTGTGCACAGACAAACATTTATTTTTAGAATTTTAAAGTTCACGTTGTTTTCTGAACGTCACATTAAACGTCATTATTATTCCAAACATAATATTAAGTGAAAGTGAAGATGTTTTCAGACTGGCTGCTGGAGAAGGTCCAGAGACACAGACTCGTTTTTCAATATCGACCAGAAAAAGTGTTGTAGCATCTCTTCATCGTTTCATCCAATAAGATTAATTTTTGAGTTAGGGTCAAAAACTGTAAACAGGGTTCATACACATTTTGACCAATGGATTTCCATGACTTTTACATTTACTTTTCAATAACTTTGAACCAAATTTCCATGACCGAACATTTTGTGAAATCTCGGTGTATACGTGAAAAAGTGACAAAATGTAGTATTCAAACTAAAAATGAGAATTCCAAGGCATACACTATACCTTAAATGACACAAACCCAAGTATGCCTGCTTATATTTTTAGTAAATGAACGACCTGAATATATGAATATAACAAATTTCCATGACTTTTCCAGGCCTGGAAAAACACATTTTAGAATTCCATGACGTTTCCAGGTTTTCCATGATCGTAAGAACCCTGTGTAAAGTGTAGGTGACCTTTGACCTTTGAGAGACATGTCCACACACTTCACTGAAGTCTGAAGAAGTTCTGACAAACTGATTCTGTCATTGTTACGCTGAATGATTTCACTGTATGAAGAAGGTTGTGATTTGCAGCTCGAGTGACGAGTGGGAGTTCTTCTCTCAGCTCCAGATGTTGCAGCTCAACACAAACAACGTGTGTTAACTCCTCCAACAACATCTGGCTCCCGGAGCTTCACAGCCAGATGTTCGTCTGCAGATGGAAACAGAAGCTCGGAGAAGACGTGAAGAATCAAGAAGCTGCTCCACTCCCGTCCAGGAGGAAGGTTCCACGGGTCCGTCCACGTGAGTGAGAGCTTCGTGTTTCCATCTCTTCCTCTTTTCTTCTCCTCCATCACACCTCCTCTCTCGCTTTCCTTTTCCCCTTCTCATCCCCTCTTCATCCTTCTCTCTACCTTTGCTTCCTGTTATCAGATGTTGACATATTGACGAGGTCAGAGCGGTGGCCCTTTAAGAGGGAACGAAATCCCCCCCTCTCACCGGCAGCAGGTTGCTACGGCAACCACGGCCCAGTGCTCACACACACAGACACACACTGACACACACACACAGACACACACACTAACAGGTAGAGAGAGGAGGACCCCCCGCTGTGTTTTATCTCCACCACAAACACAACGTTAGCATCTGATCCGACTGTTTCCACTTCCTCTACCGACAAGGACATCCATCCATCCATCATCCATCATCCATCCATCATCCATCCATCATCCATCCATCTATTCATCCATCCATCCATCCATCCATCCATCATCCATCCATCATCCATCCACCATCCATCCATCCATCCATCCATCCATCCATCCATCCATCCATCCATCCCTCCATCATCCATCTATTCATCTATTCATCCATCCCTCCATCATCCATCCCTCTATCATCCATCTATTCATCCATCATCCATCATCCATCATCCATCCATCCATCCATCCATCCATCCATCCATCTCTCATCCATCTATTCATCCATCCATCCATCATCCATCCCTCCATCATCCATCCCTCCATCATCCATCCATCCATCATCCATCCATCCCTCCATCATCCATCCCTCCATCATCCATCCATCATCCATCTATTCGTCCATCCATCCATCCATCCCTCCATCTATTCATCATCCATCCATCCATCCATCCATCCATCCATCTATTCATTCATCCTTCCAGCCATCCATCCATCTATCCATCCATCCATCCATCCATCCATCCATCCATCCATCCATCCATCCATCCATCCATCCATCCATCCATCCATCTATTCATCCATCCATCCATCCCTCCATCATCCATCCATCCATCCATCTATTCATCCATCCATCCATCTATTCATCCATCCATCCATCCATCCATCATCCATCCCTCCATCCATCCATCCATCCATCCATCCATCATCCATCCATCCATCCATCCATCCATCCATCCATCCATCCATCCATCCATCCATCCATCCATCATCTATCATCCATCTCGTTGCTGAATCTTCCTGCAGTGATTTCCGTCTTGTTGCTATGACCACCAGGAGCAGTCGACTGGACATGACAGCCAACGGTAACCCCCCCACCCACAACCCCCCCCTCCATCACCATCTGCCCTCCATCCTCCCCCCCCCCCCTCTCTCCTTTCCCAGCTACATATTCCTCCATCGTGGTTTTTTCATCCAATCTGCCCGAAATCATTTCCGCATATTCTCAAACGCTGCTTCTCTCTGTCTCACTTCCTGTTTTCAGGGGATTAGTGTGAAGCAGAGTGGTGGCTTTGATTAGAGACTCTTAATGTTTTCATATATATAGATAGAGATATGTATCTATCTATATATATATTTACAGCTCAAAAACACATTGACACATATTCAGTGAATAAAACTAAATATTTTTAATAGTTTGGTTTCCAGGAGAAAACGAACCTGTGAACAAGTCGACAGACACCTGTCATTCTACACATGTTCCAGGTGTGTAACACCACACACACACACACACACACACACACACACACACACACACACACACACACACACACACACACACTCACACACACACACACAGAGTCAATTATAGAGCTGCTGTTACCTACGGCCCTAGAATCAATGTGGCAGTGATTGATTGCTTCCTGGGTTTTTTGTGACACACACACACACACACAGACACCACACACACACACACACACACACACACACACATACACACACACACACACACACACACACACAGACACACACACACACCAGGATTAACTGAAGCTTTCCCTGATGAGATAAATAAAACGTTCTGCATCAGAGAATCAAACACTTGCAGCCAAACTCTGCTTTAGCTCCTCCCTCCAGGAAGTGACCCCGCCCCCCAACCCCCTCCATCGAGGATCCATTTCTCTGATCGCACAAACGACACCTCTCTGATCATTTGTCAATAACGGGAAAGTATATAATCAATAGAGAAAGTGCAAACGGATAGAAGGCCTGAGACGACCTGGAGCTGCTTCATCTCTTCAACCAGGTCGGACTTCACCACACAATAATCATCTGGACACCGAAACACAACAAAACACACACAGACACACAAACCAGCAGCGTCCTACCTCGGCTGTTTGTCGCCAGGTCGGCCACTTTCTGGAAGGCGTCCAGGAAGGCCGCCACCGCCACCACGGTCGACCTGGAAACAGGAAGCACAGCAGAGAGATGTTTATGAATCTATGGCTGATGTTTGTGATCAGTGTTGACCTCTGACCTCTGGGCCTGAGACTCTGGAGGCTGCTGCGGATCCGTCTCACTGATAATAACCAGCCTCCTGTGTGTGTGTGTGTGTGTGTGTGTGTGTGTGTGTGTGTGTGTGTGTGTGTGTGTGTGTGTGTGTGTGTGTCTGTAGACCCAATGAACCACGGTGTCGGGGACGAGGTGAGTCTGACATTTAAACACTTAATGAAGCCGACTGATTGGATTTTCTCAAGCTCAGGTTGTTCACAGTCTCAATGTGTGTGTGTGTGTGTCTGTGTGTGTGTGTCTGTGTGTGTATCTTCATGCGTCCGAAAAACGTTTATGTTGGAGTTAAAACCGTTTAATTTTTTCAGACATGATCTCCGGAGCTAGTGATGAGAATTGGGTCCAGAGTTTGTCTTTCACAGATGAAGAAAGCAGCAGGAGTGTGTGATTGTGTGTGTGATTGTGTGTGTGTGTGTGTGTGTGTGTGTGTGTGTGTGTGTGTGTGTGTGTGTGTGTGACCTGTGTTACCTGAGCTGGGACTGCAGTTTGCTGGCCTTGCTGATGAAGTCGTCCCACACAGGGTAACTTCCCTGAGAGAGAAGAGATGAGAAGAAGACAAATATTTGAACGACACAATTCACAACACAATTCACAACACAATTCACAACACAAAGTACCGATGTTGAATTTCACTCAAGCTGCAGCGACTCGTTCAATGTGGATCAGAGAGAAATATGATCTTACAAAAACCAACCGCACAAGTCTGATGATTGATCGTCTCCATCAATATTTCCTCCGACAGACTCACACTCGACATTTTATTCAACTTTGATTCACACTGAATACACACTGTGTGCGGTCAGACACAAAACACACACACAATAAATTCCTCTCCATAAAAACTTTGCTCTTGTTCGGCTGCTCGGGCAAAACACATAAATCCTGAGGATCAGACGCTGCAGCGAGAAAACACACACAGACACACACACAGACACACACACACACACACACACACACACAGACACACACAGACACACACACACACACACACCCACACACACACACACACACACACACACAGACACACACACACACACACACAGACACACACACACACACACATTTTACAGTCATAACACTGATTATCATTATCAACCTGAATATGAGCAGAATATGTTTCTTTTAATATTTTTCTATTAATTATTTTGTCGTTCAGAGAATGTTCTTCGTCCCTCGAGCTACATGTGGGAGGAGCCAGGGTCACGTGACGGGCTCTTTGTGGGCGTCGGCCCCGTGGTTCCTCTGCAGCCGCTTCAGCCTTGTTCTGTTTGTGAGAGCGATACACAGCGTCATCGCCTGGCTACCGTTGCCACGGCAACGCTGCTGCTGCTGCTGCTGCAGAGAGGCTTCAGACAGAGAAGGATTTGTGTGGGGGGGGGGGCGGGGTCACATGTGCAGCCACACACACACACGGCGCAGGGCTGCTGCATCCATCAGTCACAGAGGACATAAATTGTCACCGTGGCAACGACCGGAGGCGGAGCCAGCAGCAGCCGGTCCTCCAGGAATCCTCGTCTCCGTCGGACTCACTGAAGAATCACAGGATTCAAACGGAGGAATCCCTGTGTGTTTCTTCCTCTGATCACATGACACAACAACACAAACCCGACAAAACAACACAAACCCGACTCCTCAGCTCAAAGCTACCGGGATCTGAGGACATTAATGAATATTCACATGAACTTCTTCTCTTCTCCGAGCATCACCAGCTCCGAACCTTCAACCCTCCTTCAGTGTCACAACTCAACACAAAGGTCACACTGTGCTGACACACACACACACACACAACAATCAAGTGGTTACGATTCATCCCAGACACACACACACGTTATATTACATGATTTGGAGCGAGAGTCTGTTCAGGAACCTGTTTGTATATCATCAAATCCTCAAATCATCAAATCCTCAAATCATCAAATCATCAAATCATCAAATCCACAACTTTGTACGATTTCACAAAAACATGAATAATTGCTAAAGCTCCGCCTTCTTTAACTGAACCGACCTTCAGCTCTGAGTTGATGTGACATCAACAGAACCATCACAGAACCATCACAGAACCATCACAGAACCATCAACAGAACCATCACAGAACCATCAACAAAACCATCACAGAACCATCACAGAACCATCAACAGAACCATCACAGAACCATTAACAGAACCATCACAGAACCATCACAGAACCATCAACAGAACCATCACAGAACCATCACAGAACCATCAACAGAACCATCACAGAACCATCAACAAAACCATCACAGAACCATCACAGAACCATCAACAAAACCATCACAGAACCATCACAGAACCATCAACAGAACCATCACAGAACCATTAACAGAACCATCACAGAACCATCACAGAACCATCAACAGAACCATCACAGAACCATCAACAGAACCATCAACAGAACCATCACAGAACCATCACAGAACCATCACAGAACCATCATAGAACCATCACAGAACCATCAACAGAACCATCAACAGAACCATCAACAGAACCATCACAGAACCATCACAGAACCATCACAGAACCATCAACAGAACCATCAACAGAACCATCAACAGAACCATCACAGAACCATCACAGAACCATCAACAGAACCATCACAGAACCATCAACAAAACCATAACAGAACCATCACAGAACCATCAACAGAACCATCACAGAACCATTAACAGAACCATCACAGAACCATCACAGAACCATCAACAGAACCATCACAGAACCATCACAGAACCATCAACAGAACCATCACAGAACCATCAACAAAACCATCACAGAACCATCACAGAACCATCAACAAAACCATCACAGAACCATCACAGAACCATCAACAGAACCATCACAGAACCATTAACAGAACCATCACAGAACCATCACAGAACCATCAACAGAACCATCACAGAACCATCAACAGAACCATCAACAGAACCATCACAGAACCATCACAGAACCATCACAGAACCATCATAGAACCATCACAGAACCATCAACAGAACCATCAACAGAACCATCAACAGAACCATCACAGAACCATCACAGAACCATCACAGAACCATCAACAGAACCATCAACAGAACCATCAACAGAACCATCAACAGAACCATCACAGAACCATCACAGAACCATCACAGAACCATCATAGAACCATCACAGAACCATCAACAGAACCATCAACAGAACCATCAACAGAACCATCACAGAACCATCACAGAACCATCATAGAACCATCACAGAACCATCAACAGAACCATCAACAGAACCATCAACAGAACCATCACAGAACCATCACAGAACCATCACAGAACCATCAACAGAACCATCAACAGAACCATCAACAGAACCATCAACAGAACCATCAACAGAACCATCACAGAACCAGTTCACCACCGGCTGACGTCACAACAGGAAACAACACACGTCAGCTGATCTACACAGACAACAACACAGTGACCCATTTGGCCGTCGGACCAAAGCCAATGCAACACCGCTGACCGTGATGTTTCCATGGCGATATCGATAGTGATAAACCAGTTGACACAGCCACACACACACACACACACAGCCACACACACACACACACACACACACACACACACACACACACACACACACACACAGACACACACATAACGAGGGCAGGATTATTTTAGCTCAGAGGTGATTAGGAAAACGGCTCAGTCCAAGATAAATGGTGATTAGCATTCAGCTAACGCACTCAATGGCCTAACGACGCACACACACACACACACACACATACACACACACACACACACACACACACACACACACAAGCACACATACAATAGAAACAAGAGGGTTTAACGATAGTTTAGACTCATTAATATTTCCACTCATCCATCGTCTTTTCCCATGATTCATCTGCAGGTGCTGTTCCAGTTTGTTCCGTCAACACATATTTCATATTGTCATGTTTTTCTTTCTGCACACACACACACACACACACACACACACAATCCTCACGGTCGTACGACAAAACCAACGACTGTTAAGAGCCAACACGTGTTTGTCTCTAAATTAGTGGATGCATTTGTTTGTGTTGTTTATCGAGCCGTGAAAGATCGATTCTCTGGTTCCTCTCATATGAAGATTGATCTGTTCTCTAACGTGAACTCTGGAAAACGTCTGGAAACTCGTCACAGTCAGAGAATTTTCTAGAGGCCTCAGGAGACATTATGGAAAATGTTCCCCAGTAAGAACCAGTGGGAGGGAGGGAAGTTCCTGGTGGTTCCCACATGTTCTCGCTGTGGAGAAACACGAAGAGACTTTAACGTCTCAGTGGACAGTTCGTCCTGACTTCATTAATCCAGATGTTTGTAAACGTCTCATTGAGCTGCTTCATGAATCTGACGGATTCAAGAGTGAAGGCGTCTGTCACCTGAGAATCAAACACATGAGGCTCCTCCTCCTCCTCCTCCTCCTCCTCCTCCTCCGTGACTCAGATCTCCTCATTTCAGACTCACACATCAAGAACATGGAAACAGCTGATGATGATGATGATGTCACTGATGTTACGTTTACTGACCAAAATACAAACGTGAAAAAAGAAGCGAACAGGAAACCAGGCGGCTTGGTTGGACCAGGAGTGTGTCAAGGTTCTTCAGGGACCTGGGGGCCCCCAGATCAAAGGCGCTAGTGGCGTGAGGCCTTTTGGACGGTTTTCATTTATATTTAACGTGTATTAGAGCTTTAATTTGAAGAAACGTTCATATTCTACATGTCATTTCCTGTTTTAAATAAAAAATACACACAGTCGGCTCTGAAGTAGTTTGTCACATGTAATGTTACGATGTTTTGCTACTGACGGAGGATGCTAGCTAGCAGAGACACGCGGAGTCAGATTCAGAAATCACACAAATTAACCAACAAAGCTGTTTGTAAACTTTAGACCCGTGAGGAAGAGGAGGAGCCACCACAGGCCAGAGTACAACTACATCTAAGTGCGTCCTTTCAAGTCCTCCTGATGATAATATATCATAACATTTAATAATATAACATGATTTATCATAATATCTGTAGGAAGAAACCAGACTTTGCTCGACTAGCTGAGCAACACGTTGGTGTTTTGCTATTTCAAATTCAAAGTTGCGTGTTTAAAGACGTGAGGACAGAACCTGAGTCACAGGAGGCGTGGCTTCTACACATTGTGATGAAGAGTTGTTGGATGTTGTGTTGTGTTGAAGCTTGTGTGCGACTCTCACAGTTTGTCAGTGAAGATCATGACTCTGCTGAATCTGCTCCTCACCTCCTGCTGTGTCACTGCATCACTGTGCGTGTGTGTGTGTGCATGTGTGTGTGTGTGCTTGGTGTATGTGTCTATGTGTGTGTGTGTGTGCAGCTGGTTGTTCATCTTCCTCCTCCTCTTCCTCATCCATAACAATGACACTAGCAGTAATGGTGGTGATGGATGAACGCATCTCCTCCAGCTTTGTGCAACAGAGTGATGAAGAGGAGCTGCAGGGTGTGATGAAGAGGAGCTGCAGGCTGTGATGAAGAGGAGCTGCAGGTTGTGATGAAGAGGATCTGCAGGGTGTGATGAAGAGGAGCTGCAGGTTGTGATGAAGAGGAGCTGCAGGGTGTGATGAAGAGGAGCAGCTGCCCTGCCCTCTTCCTCACTGCTCATGAGCAAACCGCTTCTTGCGATGAGCGAGGACACAGGAAGCAGAAGAAGACAAACCAGGAGTGGACCTTACCTTCATGTCCCCGAGGACGGTCTGGAAGAGCCCCCCCAGCGCGCTGCACTCCCGCTCCATCACCGGCTCCATCTCCGGCTGCGCATCAGTGACGCGACGGGAGGAGAGAGAAGGACGGTGATTGACAAAGAGACGAGAAGCGGAGAGAAGCCGCAAGGGGGCGCTGCTGAGCTGCTGAGTTCCCCCGGTCACAAGCACCTCGGGCCGGACACACGCTGCAGCAGCTCAGACCCCCCCCCAGCCGGGCAGGTGGAGGAAGAGGAGGAGGAGGAAGAATCAGCAGAACCAGGAGATCCAGGAGGAACCAGGAGGATCCAGAGGAACCAGGAGATCCAGAGGAACCAGGAGAAACCAGGAGAACCAGGAGAACCAGGAGATCCAGGAGGAACCAGCAGAACCAGGAGATCCAGCAGAGCCAGGAGGAACCAGCAGAACCAGGAGATCCAGGAGGAACCAGGAGAACCAGGAGATCCAGGAGAACCAACTCAGCGCACAGAACCACTGACACTGAAACACACACAGGACACGGGAGCGCGCTTCACAGGGGCGTGTACGCGCAGGTTCGCCTGGCCCCGCCCTCAGCTGAGGAGGCGTTTTTTTTATTAATGGCCAAAGGTGGAGTTTAAATACTGCTTATAAAATAAAATAAATGAAATGAAAGGAAATTAAATCAAGTTAAATGAAGGATTCTGCCATAAATGTAATAAAAATAAGAGCAATGATACATTATGTATTATTGTTTAAACACTTATGATCACAGATGTTTCAAAAGTGATTTGAAAATCATGATATAGTAATAGAAAAATAAATATATGAGAAATATAATTTTGAATAAGTATTTATCAAAATTATAATTAAAAACTGTTCGTGCAAAATGTGTCATTGTGTTATAGAGGTTTGTTCTGAGCTTCTTCCTCTCACTGCAACTTTACAAATTAAATTATTATTATTATTATTATTAGTAATAGTAGTATTAGTAGTAGTATTTTATTTCCCTGGATATCAACAGGCTTCATTACTGAACATGTCAGTTTATAAAGAGACAAAGAGCTGATCACTCATATTTAAAACTGCAGCGCCACCTAGTGAGTGTAATCCTGCACGCAGCAGTTTGAGGAGAGGAAAGCAGAGACATCATGTGACCAACAAACAGGTCACGTGTCTCCTGCAGTTTAACACAAACAGTTTGACCTTTTCTTTCTAAAGAAGAGTTCAAACTAAATGATGTGATTATGGTTGAAGCTAGAACTTTTGATACTGTTCAGGGTGAAGCTGGATATTTAATTCATTTTTAAGAACATTTACTCATAAACATTTCCTTGAATTTTGCCTCTCGTGTCATTTTATAAGTTGTATTTTCAGTGGGAATTCATGTGATGATTGTGTGAGTGGGACGACACCTTGTGGCAAAATCTCGTCATTAAACCTCCATTTGTTCCTCAGGAAATGAATCCTCCACTTGTTTATCTCTATTGTTTTAGTTTTAATATAACGGTTTATACATTTGTCAAATATATGAATTAAAGTAACTCCTGGTAATGAATAATTTTACTGAGACCATCAAACCTTAATTGAAGGATTTGTTCCAGACATTTGTCCTTGATGAGGAATCAAACTAAAGAAAACAAAGTCCCTTGAAAATACATAGATGTAAAAAAAATATATATTGTTAATTAGATTGTGTTTTTGGATATTTTCTGTAAATTTATCTGAAATATCTTCAGATTTTCGTGGCACAGCTGGAAAATTTGAACATTTCAATTGCGATGCTAAATATCTAATTATTTCCGGACCATAAACAAAATGAAAAAATATATAGAAAAAACATTAAATATTGAATGTTTTGTTTTAATGTTCTAAATATTTTATTTTTACAGCATTTTACTTGTTTCCTTTTATTTTGGATCCTGGTGCAAATAGGTTGAATTTAGAGTATTGTTCAGACTTGGAATCATAACAAATACAGATATTCATTCACTGGGACTTTGGACTCGTGAACGTTCAGACTGAGAACCTGCAGACTCGAGACTCTGCTGAGGCGTCGGCGGCTGGACTGAGGCCGACCAGCTCGCCAGGGATCAGATGGTGAAGCTGGCAGAGCCGAGTCATCTTAACCACAGAGACTCAGTGTGTAATGACAGGGAGCAACAACACAGACTGTTATTATATCCCCCAAAAACAGGAGACTAAACTAATAACAGCTATCAGAGTGAGGGGGAGAGAGGGAGGAGAGAAGACGAGAGGCTGGAGATTCACAGCATCATGGAATCGGTGTCTTCAGTCAGATCATACATGAGGTCTTCATCGTCTCTTAAAACAACGTTTGAGCTTCAGTTTGGTCTGAAGCTCAAACACAAACACAATCTGAGAGTAAAGGAAATGAAAACATATTTGGAACAAAGCAGGATTTTAAATGTGATCCTGTAACTGAAAGTTGTCTCCATAGCTACGGTAGTTGAAATGATTGGGGTTAGCTGGTGTATAAGTTCTGGACAGTTTAAATTTGGAACTGAGGGAAAAGTCAGAGTTCAAACACATGGATAATACAATGTCTTCTTGCTTGCATGAATATTGAGATGCCATTTATAGTGCTACAGATACTGTAGATCAAAAGCTTGATCTAGGATCAGTCCTTGTCTGAGTTTCAGTCCATTGCAGAGATTCTGACTCTTGACGTCTGTCCTCTGTAATTTCACTCGACCTCCCACTTGGCAAAATGCCTCCAGTTTGGCATCTGCTGGATTCAGACCCAGTTTGAAGTAGTTTCAGCAGCAGTGGAAAACTTAAAAAATGCTAAGCTTTAGATACATGTTCCTTCTCAAGGTTAACTTTCTGTGTCAGTAAATACAATAATAATTTCAGACAATTCTCTTCTATGAGAAAGTTTAGTACAGAAGTTTGTTTTCATGATGTTGGCCTTGTACCAAAGAATGTCAGTGTTCAGAATCAGTTTAGATCATATTCAAGACAATTTTTCCCAATGTTTAACTCAAAAATCAGTCAGGCAGAAAGTGTAGTTCAATTATTTTATTGAATTTCTGAAAGACGTCCGAGTCTCCTGAAGAGTCACCTGTGAACAGAAACACCATGAGTAAGAAAGCAAGTCATTGACATTCACTTGCAAAGAGGAAAAAACTGAAGAGTACTTACATGTCGTCAAACTCAAAGAAGTCACTAACGGGCCCATCGCCGCTGCCATCCAGGAGGGTTTGGTGCCACCAGATCACTTGGTCTAAAACTTCTAGGACCAACATTCGCTTCAGGGTAAGTGGGCAACTCTACATTTGGGTCAAAAGCGATATCATGGGAACGAGCAAAGTCCCACATGTTAGCTTTGCTTTGAAATCCAGATGGCTGCTGGGGCTTGGGCTGGTAGCCGGACGGCTGCTGGGGCTTGGGCTGGTAGCCGGACGGCTGCTGGGGCTTGGGCTGGTAGCCGGACGGCTGCTGGGGCTTGGGCTGGTAGCCGGGCGGCTGCTGGGGCTTGGGCTGGTAGCCGGGCGGCTGCTGGGGCTTGGGCTGGTAGCCGGGCGGCTGCTGGGGCTTGGGCTGGTAGCCGGACGGCTGCTGGGGCTTGGGCTGGTAGCCGGACGGCTGCTTGGGCTGGTAGCCGGACGGCTGCTGGGGCTTGGGCTGGTAGCCAGACGGCTGCTGAGGCTTGGGCTGGTAGCTAGACGGCTGCTGAGGCTTGGGCTGGTAGCTAGACGGCTGCTGAGGCTTGGGCTGGTAGCTAGACGGCTGCTGAGGCTTGGGCTGGTAGCTAGACGGCTGCTGAGGCTTGGGCTGGTAGCTAGACGGCTGCTGGGGCTTGGGCTGGTAGCTAGACGGCTGCTGGGGCTTGGGCTGGTAGCTAGACGGCTGCTGGGGCTTGGGCTGGTAGCTAGACGGCTGCTGGGGCTTGGGCTGGTAGCTAGACGGCTGCTGGGGCTTGGGCTGGTAGCTAGACGGCTGCTGGGGCTTGGGCTGGTAGCTAGACGGCTGCTGAGGCTTGGGCTGGTAGCTAGACGGCTGCTGGGGCTTGGGCTGGTAGCTAGACGGCTGCTGGGGCTTGGGCTGGTAGCTAGACGGCTGCTGGGGCTTGGGCTGGTAGCTAGACGGCTGCTGGGGCTTGGGCTGGTAGCTAGACGGCTGCTGGGGCTTGGGCTGGTAGCTAGACGGCTGCTGGGGCTTGGGCTGGTAGCTAGACGGCTGCTGGGGCTTGGGCTGGTAGCTAGACGGCTGCTGAGGCCGGTGGCTCGACGGCGCATTGTCCATATTTATTCCAGAATTTGAAACCTTGCCTGACTGAAAGTCATTTCCATTATTGGGAAATAAATTCCACAGGTTCTTTTTGGTCTGAAGGATATTAGGGTTAGCTTGAGGACTTGGCTGCATCAGGTTCTCTTTAGGTTTTGAAGGAATCATTGAGTCCGGCCTGTAACTAGAAACACTTCTTGCCTGACTGTTACCATCTACTTGCCTTCCATAATTACCAGCAGGCTCCACATCAGATGAGCCACCTTCAGGGTAACTGGGTCCAGAGCCACCTTGAGATCCTCCGGCCTGTGCAGAGCTCTCGTAACTGGAAGAAGCTAAACCTGGATTTTGGCCTCTGAGCAAAGCACTGGGCGACTTAAAGTACGGTGCAACTCCATCGGAGCCTCCACTTCTGTAGCTCAGAGCTGAAGAGTGAAAACACGTTAGTATTTAAGAAATAACCAGAACTGGATCTGAGGTTTGTGTAGAATAATTCACTTACCCTCAGCATGTGGCCCCAAGGCTAAGAGTGAGAGCACGAGCACCCTGGGGAGCAGAGCATTTCACAGGTGAACTAAAGAAAAACAACTTTGTACAGACAATGACTTTTTAAGACTTGAGAAAATAAATGAATCCTACCTCACACACAATCCAGAAACCATTTTGAAAGATGAAGCCAAACAACCAACACAACTTGTGCTGCTTGACATCCAACAACAGAACAAGAACCTTCCGATTCAGCTTTCTGACGCCTGCAGCCGGCGCAGAGCTTATATCTGCAGGAACACTGATGAGATGATTGGACTCAGGTGTGAAGCCTCAGCAGCAAGATCTCAGAAGTGGATTCATCCGCCTGTTTCAAGGGTCGTGATGAGGCTCGATTCCTCCACCTCTGGGATTTCTGCTGCACCTGAGATAATTCAGATGCTCATGTTGCGTTGGACTTTGTCTCTGGAGGACGATGAAGGAAACTCCTGACACACAAAGCTCAGACAGAATATGTCACCATGTGTCATACGGACTATTTCTTCAATAAGAACAGTGGAACTAGAAAAGTAGTTCCAACATCCAGCCTCTGGAGAATCTTAAAAACTGGTCAGATGTTGTTATTATGAACAGGGAACTTCAAAATAAAACTCCTAGGGTTGTTCACACCTTAACATTATGAATTTGTGTATTTTTACATTCACTTCCCTAATTCATTTATTTTACTATTTAGTGGATCTTGATGAAAAATACCAAGAGACTGATGCAAATGCAAATAAAATCTGTTTCAAGTGAATTTAAAAGTGTTTTCACAAGGAGACTTCAACTCTTTGAGTGACTTTAAATTTTGAAACGCAGTTTCAGCCATTTCCTGTGAAGGTGCCTGAAATAAACAATTTCAAAGCCATAAAAACTTCTTTACGGATATATTCAGTATTTCCACAGAGTCTGGTGCTTGAACAAGAAGATGAGAACCTCACCTGGAGCTCAAACCTCCACCAGCACCCAACTGCTCCACCCAGTCTGCATCAGGTCTCATCACAATCGGGTTTAATCGACAAGTAGGTTCTCACATATCACAGATTTACTGTGGTGCGTTTGTGCATAAATATAAAAATAGAGAGCAGTATAGAGATTAAAGAATTAGCAATATGAATGATAGATATTTACAATGTGACGTGTGTAGATGATGTTTGTCACATTCATGCGGTGCAGCCTCCTCCTCATGAACTCCCTCAGTGGAGGATGTGTTTAGTTCAAAGCATTACATTTGAAGAACGACATACGTGACAAAGATTAAATATATTTTATTAACCACATCACGTTAATCACATTTATCACATCACAAAGGAAAATCACCAGCTGCACATCAGGACCCAAGGTTATGACATCGATCGATATTTAATATCTTCATCACTTCTCTTCAAATATTTAAGACAGAAAAATATATAAAACTGTTGGAATATACTTGGCTCGTGGGCGTAAAATAAGGAGAAACACTGAGGGAGGAAGGGGAAGAAAGGAGGAAGAGGAGGGCAGAGGAGAGGAAGCAACAGAGAGGAGGAGTAGGAGGAGTGAAGAGGAGAGGAAGCAACAGAGAGAAGGAGGAAGAGGAGTGAAGAGGAGAGGAAGCAACAGAGAGAAGGAGGAAGAGGAGTGAAGAGGAGAGGAAGCAACAGAGAGAAGGACGAAGAGGAGGAAGAGGAGAGGAAGCAACAGAGAGAAGGAGGAAGAGGAGGGAAGAGGAGTGGAAGAGGAGGTTAGAGGAGAGGAAGCAACAGAGAGAAGGAGGAAGAGGAGGAAAGAGGAGAGGAAGAGGAGGTAAGAGGAGAGGAAGCAACAGAGAGAAGGAGGAAGAGGAGTGAAGAGGAGAGGAAGCAACAGAGAGAAGGAGGAAGAGGAGGGAAGAGGAGAGGAAGAGGAGGTTAGAGGAGAGGAAGCAACAGAGAGAAGGAGGAAGAGGAGGGAAGAGGAGAGGAAGCAACAGAGAGAAGGAGGAAGAGGAGTGAAGAGGAGAGGAAGCAACAGAGGGAAGGAGGAAGAGGAGGGAAGAGGAGAGGAAGCAACAGAGAGAAGGAGGAAGAGGAGGGAAGACAAGGAGGAAGAGGAGGGAAGAGGAGAGGACTCAACAGAGAGAAGGAGGAAGAGGAGTGAAGAGGAGAGGAAGCAACAGAGAGAAGGAGGAAGAGGAGTGAAGAGGAGAGGAAGCAACAGAGGGAAGGAGGAAGAGGAGGGAAGAGGAGAGGAAGCAACATAGAGAAGGAGGAAGAGGAGGACGAGGAGAGGAAGAGGAGGCAGAGGAGAGGAAGAGGAGGGAAGAGGAGAGGAAGAGGAGGGAAGAGGAGAGGAAGAGGAGGAAGAGGAGGAAGAGGAGGGAGAGGAAGGCCAGGCGGAGGACGCTAGCTGAGCTTCAGGCCGAGGCAGAGAGCCAGCTCGTTCTTCTGGATCTTTCCGTCTCCGTTGATGTCACAGTGGCCGAGCACAGCTTTCCTGAACTTGTCCAGGTCTGTGCCACTGAGGCTGGGCTAGAGAGGGGGTGGGAGGTCAGAGGTCAGAGGTCAGAGGTCAGAGGTTAACTTAAATACTTTGAAGTCAAAGTTTTAAAGATTTTTATGATTTATTCAAACATCTTGTTGTTTTACCTTCGCCAGCTCCATCATGTCTTTGACAAATCCATCGACCTCAGGACCCTCCAACTCACCCGTCTTACTCTGTACACACACACACACACACACACACACACACACACACACACACACACACACACACACACACACACACACACACACACGCACTTAATAAACATCTGTATCTGTCATATATGTCTTTGAACACTTCATTTTTAGTTGTGATAATCGTATATAAACCAAATATTCAAGCCCTTTTAAACTTTCTCTGGTCAAACAGGAAACAGGAAGTACATCTTTTCAGTATTATAGATTCAAAATTTTCGAAACATTTGAAACTTACGACGTCATAGTGAGTGAATATTTTCTCGAAGTCCCTCTTCCTGTCGTCCTGACTGCAGGCCTGACAGGAAACAACCACACACAACAACATCAGGAAGAACCCACAACACTAAACTCAACTTTCTCTGGAAACACAAAGTATCGGAAATTAAATATATATTTCACTGACAAACTGAGATTAAGGTGAAAAGGAGCAGATCTGTAATGACCTGAATTGGATTGTTACCTGCACAATAGTAAAAAATAAAATATCAATATTTCATGCTTGAGTCTCCAAACTTACGTCCATCTTAAACTTCAGTAAGAAGTTTTCTTTCAGAGCCAAAATTCTGTCGACAACAAGAAACACATGTAGTTTAATTCAGAGACTAAATGTTTCACAGCTGAAAGTTAATAGTATTTTTTAATATAAACCCCATTTTCAAAGTATTAAATTGTATTTCTCTCTGATTACAGTGTCAGGTCACAGGTCACAGGTCACATGACACCGAGCGGTGTTACCTGGCCAGGTCGTTCAGATCCAATCGGCCGTCCTGGTTCTTATCGAACATCTTCATCTGCAGGAAGGAAGGATTACAATATGATGTATTTACGAATCAGTGACAAACAGACGTCCGTCACAACCCCACCCCCCCCCTGCAGGTTACCATGGAGACAGTGTAGTCCTCCAGCTTCTCCGCGGGGATGGACTTCCTGTGTTGGAGGAACAGGTCCTGAAGGAAGCCCTGCAGGGACAAACACAGAAAATACAATTCAAGAAAACAGCTGCAGGAATCTGTCAACGCAGAGAAAACATGATCATCTGCAGAGAGAGAAAGTATCATCAGCTCCTCTGAGGTTCTGAGGTTTTCTGTGGAGTTGGCCTGCAGAGATCCAACCAGGTCACGTGATGTTGTTACCTTGAGGTCGACGGCGGAGATGAAGCCGCTGCTGTCGACGTCGTAGTTTCTCCAGATCTGTTCAAACAAGAACAATCTGAGACAAACCAACAACTACAAAAACCAGCTGCTGCAGTTTCCTTCACAATCTCCATCTCATCAAAACTCTCTGGACCGATGTCTCATCACGACCCGTTGACCTTTGACCTCACCCTCATGAACTCCACGCTGTCGTCCAGCGGCGTCTCTCTGTGGAACAGGAGCAGGAACTTCTCTTCCTCCGACAGCATCATGGCTGCGAGCTGCAAAGACATCACGTCATCACAGGTGGCCTCATTTACCAAGTTCTTATCAAGTTCCTGAAAAAACTCTCATTCCTGACGTGTCCTGTTAGGAATTTCAAACTTTTAACTATAGGTTGTGTCTGATTGAAGTCTTAAGCGATAAAGCTAGGAATAGTTTTAGTTAGATATAAGGCCTTCATACAAATTATTTAATAATAACCTTTTCCTTCCTAGGGGTTAATCTATAAATTAAGAATAAACGTTAACTTGATCTCATTTCTAACTTCTGTATTAAAGCATAATTTCATTAGATTCATAAAACTCACACAGAGTTCCAGAAGCTGTCTGATAAACTCGTGGAGGTCAGACAGAGTGACTTTGTTGACTTAATTCTGTATTTTGCTTTGGGTTTAGTTGTTGCGAATGTTTACACAGGCAGGGTTTGTTTTGAAATAGCTGAAACATAATATTCTTTGCTTCGCTGGACAACAGTTTTGCCCCATATTGCATCTGTGGTTCAAGGACGTTTATGAAGTTAACAGATTGCCTAGCAACTATAGCGTCATTGGGAGTGTCTCCCTGTTCTACTTCCGTATTCCAAAAGCCAGGAGGATGGATTACGCCTGCGCACTTCCGAGGAGGAGGAACGAAGATCTACTGTTATAAAATGGACAGACGCCAGATGTTCATGGCACTCTGATACAACTAATGTACTGGAAGCCCATTGCTTTGCTGTAACCTGTTCATTGCTTTCCTAAATAAATACTTTGTTTTGAGCAAAACTGAGTTTGGCTCTACTTCTCTTAAAGGATAAAAGAACACGCTTTCTCACAGTCCTAAGGATTTGTTCACTTGTGTTCTTGGATTGAAGAACAGATTATTGTGCAGCAGCAGGTCGGGAGTCTCGTGTTCACACTCGTTCTGAAGGAAACTCACCACCTGCTCTCGTCAGAGTCTTATTACAGAAATCAGCCGAAGGGAATCGTACCTCTTGGATCTGCAGGCGTCCGGCGGCTGAGACGTCATCAGCCGACATGAACCTTTCTCTCAGTCGCCTGATGTTGAGTTCAGTGATCTCTTCTCTCTGTGAGGATCATGTTTGACTGGACTTTAGACTAAAAACCTTGAAACGTGAAACATTAAAGTATAAACAAGTTGTTCTCTGGCTCCAAGAGAGTCTTTATCAATCATAAAACCCATTAAACAGTTTAGAATTAGTGAAATATTTTCATATACAAACAGACGTTTTAATGTTCACAAACAGTGCTGGTAAACTGAAAGTTAACTTTGAAGGATTTAGTGGCATCTAGTGGTGAGTCTGCAGATTGCAACTGAGAAGAACTTCTCCCAATGTGAATATAAAGGGTTAAATCTGGTTTTCAAAATAGCAGCTGGATGTATTTAGTAAAGTATTGTATTTTGTAGTAGTATTTGTAATAAATACAAAATTTGCACATAATGAATGTAGATTTAACATTTGGGGCTTCAGTGCCCTCCGGTGGTGCGATCAGAGAACAGCACATTTGGAGACACTGCCACCATGTGGCTGTTGGGGATCAGTGCAGCTTCATATTCTCTCTCTTCACCTTCTTTCCCAGTTTCTCCATCACGCGACGGAAGAAGTCGTCGAGCTGCGTCGCTTCGATGAAACCGTGATCTGACAAAACAAGAACATCCGACAAGCAGCTACACAGTCACTGAGTATTAACATAACATAATAATAATAATAATAATTATAAAACTACACTAACATGTTCAATTTAACACGTTCATGTTCATGTGACGCAAATATAAAATAGTGTCAATCAAAGTCTGTAAATAAAGATGGACGACATGACTCCTCCAAAGGGCAAAGCCAAACATTGCCCCCTGGTGGCTGACCACAGTATAGATCATTAACCTTGCCTCCTCCATGTGAGCAGATGGGACACGGACCAAACCATCACATCAAGGTAGATGTTAAATAAACATAAATAATAAACCCATTTACTTATTTTTATATACAAGAGATAATGTAACATCATCTTTTGCTGTAAAAAACTGTCACAACTAATAATTTCTTAAACAGATAATAAACTAAATATATTTCCAGTAGGTTTTTCCTCGTTCTCTATGGAGCATGTTCACTGAGTTTATGTTAATAAAGTTCATGTTATTTGAATTGTACTGTACTTTGAGCGGATGAATCCACAGAATAAAAAACCAGATCATTAATTATGGAAATGAACTGAAGTATTTTTTTTTATTTAATGAAGCTAAATTAAATGAACCAGCGTTTATATTTGGTGAAACATCTGGAGACACTGAGCGAGGTCACCGAGGTTCTTACCGTCCACGTCCAGAAGCGTCCAGATGTGTGAGAAGCCGGAGGCGTCCAGCCGGTCCAGGTCCAGGTCCAGGTCCAGGTCCAGGTCCAGGTCCATGGTGCTGAGACCAGTCCAGAGGACGAGCCGCTGGGGACACGTCTCAGAGACAAGAGGACGAGATGCTTCCTCCAAACCACGTCAGAGACAAAGACTCAAACTAATTTTATTCTGATTTTAGCTTCACTCGTCTGCTGAACTCAGAGAAACGAGGGAAGAGAGATTCAGGAGCTGGTTTATAAAGAGAGGAGGAAGAGGAAGAAGAGGAGCGAGAGAGAGAGAGAGAGAGATTCAGCAGCTGGTGTACGAAGAGAGGAGGAAGAGGAGGAAGAGGAGTGAGAGAGAGAGAGAGAGAGAGAGAGACAGAGAGAGAGGGAGCGAGAGATTCAGCAGCTGGTGTATGTAGAGGAAGAGTGGAGGAAGAGGAGGAGGAGGAGCGAGAGAGAGAGAGAGAGATTCAGCAGTTGGTGTATGAAGAGAGGAGGAAGAGGAGGAGGAAGAGGAGGAGGAGCGAGAGAGAGAGAGAGAGAGAGAGAGAGGGAGAGAGAGAGAGAGAGAGATTCAGCAGCTGGTGTACGAAGAGAGGAGGAAGAGGAGGAAGAGGAGTGAGAGAGAGAGAGAGAGAGAGAGAGAGAGACAGAGAGAGAGGGAGAGAGAGATTCAGCAGCTGGTGTATGTAGAGGAAGAGTGGAGGAAGAGGAGGAGGAGGAGCGAGAGAGAGAGAGAGAGATTCAGCAGTTGGTGTATGAAGAGAGGAGGAAGAGGAGGAGGAAGAGGAGGAGGAGCGAGAGAGAGAGGGAGAGAGAGAGAGAGAGATTCAGCAGCTGAAGAGAGGAGGAAGAGGAGGAAAAGGAAGAGGAGGAGGAGGAGCGAGAGAGAGAGTCAGAGCTGAGAAACAGGATTTATTCATATAAACATACAAATACAGATGTTTCCAGGTGTGAAGGTCCACTCACATATAAACAATATAACATATCTTTTTTTTTTTAAAGCACAATATTTCAAAAATATTTCCCCAGTATAAAGAAAACCACCACCAAGTCTCTTACATGAAAACAATAAATCATATTTCTGCTGCAGTGACAGTAAAACCCCAGAGTTCGTGTACGTGACTCTGATTAAAAAACATTTCTACGTTAGTTCGTATATTTACATCGGGACGCAGACGTCGGAATGTGACGACTCAGCAGCGGTGACACGTGACATCACAGGAGAAGACGGATCTTTAAAGAACATCTGGAAAGATCTCATTGGTTGAAGGGACTCCTCAGTGGGCGGGGCAGCGACCCTCTGGTTTATCGTGGTCATGATGTCGCCGATGGAAACACATGTTCACGACTTGTTGTCGACTCCTGAGGTTTAAAGCAACACACTGTAACGCAACAGCGCCCCCTGCAGCCACATGTGGGGATTACCTCTAAGGCTTGTTTATATCACTATACATATTTAATATATTTGGAGTCATGTCACTATTTTCTTTACTGGAAGTGGTTTCATGTGCAGAATAAAGTCTGTCAATGTGCTGCTCTGGATATTACCCATGATCCTCTGCTTCCTGACCCAGAGGAGCTGCTGCTGTAACAAATCCACAAAACTAAGTTCAGAATTCTTCACGTTTTAAAGTTTCCTGCTGAATATTGGAGATAAAATCTGGTTTTTAATAACTGCTAACTAAGTCTTTTTAACTGATCAGTTGAATCTGTGACTTCTCTCATTTCAAGACCTAACAACATAAACTGAAATGTGGTGAATAATGTGTAAGAAAGGATAAGTTTGTTTTACAGTGTCATTAAAATTATATCATCCACACAAACTGACCTGAAATATTTTCTAGTCATGAACAAGAGGAAAGTTTTAAATAAACGCTGAAGAATCTCAACTCGCAGCCGAGTCTTTCATCATATTTCATCAAATTAAACTTAAATCTGTTTCCTTTAAATGAAATGAAACCCTCGGCAGGTTTGAACAGGTCGTTAACAGTCGATTCACATTAAACCACATTAAGACCAAAAAAATAACATTCGTCTGTTGTTTCAGTTTGAATCAGTTTCATCGTCTCTTTGGTTTTTGACATATTTTGAGACATAATTTTTGTTTCTGTTTCTAGCTTCTGCTCTTGATGTGACATTTTTTGAATTTGTGAAGAGTTCTCTGTCCCGTGGAGAAGATGGAGAAGATGGAGAAGATGGAGAAGTTGTTTCCAAGCAGCCTCAGATAAAAACCAGGTGTTCTCCTCTGAATGATCCTGTTGGAGACGCTGGTGAAACCCGGCTGATCCCAGGTCAGGGAACTCTTCTGAGTTCAGGAGCTTGTCCTGACACGTTGGATCCAAACGTCTCGCTGGCGTCAGACGGACGGAGACTCGTCCCCGGACTCGTCCTCTGATTGGCCGTCAGACTTGAGATCGCCCGTTTCACTCTCGTCCTCGGCCGGACTCAGATCTGTGTCGACCAGCGACGGGGGCGCGGCTACAGAGAGAGAGAGACGACACCCACACAAACATTACACTGAGAACCAATATGAAATAAAGCTGAGTATTAATAATCTATTGTTGATTATCATTCATTAACCATAAACAGATTTGTCATTCTTGTTTTGACAATGTGGTTATTCAAACCATTAGCGGGGAGGGACTTGGTGCGCTCTCGGTCCGCCTCCCTGTCGGAAGGAGGAGGGGCTGAACTCCTCAGAGACGACCACTGCCTGCCGCCGCCGGCACCAGGCTCCGCCCCTGCATCAGACTCCGCCCCTGCACCAGACTCCGCCCCTGCACCGGGGTCAAAGGCATCATCAGCGTCTCCGGAAAAGTCGGCTGCTGAAACGAGAGACGAGTGGAAACAGATTGTTTGTTTTGATTGTTTTTAACATAAACTGAGAACAGAATTGTTGGATTCTTAGTTTCTTGTTTTTCTTTCTTGGATCCAAATCTCATCAAAGAATAAAATGATTAATACAAGAAAGTAGAAGCTTCAATATGAACCTAAAACTGCTAAATAATAAAAGTACTAAAATGATCTGGAACCATAATATAAAATGAGAATTGATTATTCTGGTTCATCAGGATATTTAGTTTTAAATACATATTTGACAGTGGACCATGAAAAAGTAGTTAAATGTATCTGACTCTTTATTGTAATCTGACTTTTCTAGAGTCAATTTGCATCAAATTGTATTTTAAAGCTGAAAAATAGTAAATATTTAAATCTATAAATATTTAAATGTTAAAATCCTTCTTCTAAAACCGATGTGAACAAACGTTTTGTGTTGTTTTGATTTCACAGAGAGAGTTTAAATCTATAAGTGATATTGCTGCTGCCAGTGTGAAGTGGAACCGGGAATCGAACAGAGACACGAACCGTCCGCTGGCGACCGGCGTCCTGCAGAGCTGCTGCTCACGCTCTCTCGCTCCTGCTCCGACGGCGCCCTCTTCAGGCGAGGAGCAGGAAGTGGCGCTCTGGCTGCCGGAGCCTCAGCGGCGTCGCCTGAGGAGAGAAACACAGACGGAGGTTTAAACTACTTCCTGTTTGAGCTGATGGATCCACTTCCTGTTTGAGCTGATGGATCTACTTCCTGTTTGAGCTGATGAATCTACTTCCTGTTTGAGCTGATGAATCTACTGATCTGCTGGTGAGTGAGTGGTGTGTACCAGGCGGGGGGGCGGTGGGACTGGTGGGACTGGTCGGACCCGGCGGGGGTTTGGCGGTCTGGCACGGAGGCGGTCTGGGGCTGACGCTCGGCGGTTTGGACCTGGGGGGGGGCTCCGGTCGGGACTCCTCCTCCTCTGCCGGGACGGGGGGGTGGAGGTCTGCGTCCACTTTGTCCTGAGAGGACGAGGACTCGGTCTGAAACACACACAGGTCCCATGTGACCCGGGGACACGTCAGTCATCATCACACACGTCCACATGGAATCAGTAATTAAAGGAACTCAATGAGGCCACACCCACCTTCTTCACCGCCATCCTCTCCTGCCGGGCCTTCATCTCAGCCATCAGGTCTCCGCCCATCACCGGAACGCCAATATGACGAGGTTTGTGGGGGTGCTCCTTCTTCTCCTCCTCCTCCTCCTCCTCCTCCTCCTCTTCCTCCTCCTCCTCCTGCTTCTCCTCCTCAGCAGCGGGCGGACAGACCTCCGTCTCTGGATCTGATTGGTTCACGGCCGGCGCCCTGTGGAGCTCAGGGGATGTGGGCGTCGGCTCCTCAGTCACGGGGCTGACAGAGGAGGAGGGTGCGGCCGTGCTGGAGGTCCCGGGCTGAGGAGGCGTGATGGCGGCGGCGGCGGCTCCGTGGCTCTTCTCCGAGCGGGACGTCCGGGACTTGATGAGGTTGAAGAAGCCGCTCTTCCTCGACTCGCGTTTCTTTTCCGTCGCTTCCTGCGGGTTCGGCGTCGACCCTTTGACGGACGGAAGTCTGAAGAAAACAAGATCAACTCTTTATGAACCAATCAAATCTCAGTTTTCACACTTTTTTTGATACAAATCTGTTTCTACGCTGACAACACACAACTGTACGTCTACATATTCAAACATCAGAAACCATCGGCTCCCGTGGGAAACTCTCACTTGAAGCTGAGTCTGATGACTTTCTTGGAGAAGAAGTCGTCCAGGCCCTCGTCCAGCTTTCCCATGATGCCGTTCTGCTCGCCGTCCTGTGGCGCCGAGCCGCCGGCGGCCGGTCGCTGAAAGAGAACGATGGAGAAATGAGTCAGGGGCTCGTCTTGGATTCATCTGACTTCACTCATCCAGAGACTCGATCCTCAGAACCTACACGAGGGCGACTGGGCTTCGTCCTCTTCTTGGGTTTGGGGCGGAGCTTCGTGCGATGCTCCAGCAGCTGGTGCTCCACCGGCAGCAGGGGGAGGGGCTTAGTGTCCGCCGCCCTCGGGGGGGGAGGGAGGTCTCTGAAGTACGCTGACATCCTGTCGGGTAACGGCGAAGAAGGAGGAGGAGGAGGAAGGTCCTCAACATGGATGGGAACCTCCTGCAGAGCTTTGTCCAGATCAAACTCCATCTCTGTCGGACAGGATGTGACAAATATTATAAAATATAAATATACTCTCATGGATTAATGTGAGTTGGCTGTCAGATGATTTTGCGTTTGACTCACCGAACGCCACGGAGACGGGACGCAGCATCCTCACCAGAATACTCTTCCTCTTCGTCATCTGAGGAGCAAACAGCTTTTTATATTTCA
>NC_083654.1:22264899-22274899 GCF_963576545.1 Limanda limanda
CCTGAAGGAAGAAAAACTATAATTAAATGATCTCATTGTTTTGAACTCTGATCTTGTGCCGAAAGGAACTTGTGTGAGATCAAAACATGCGTCAGACGTCCGGAGTCCACAAAGCTCCAACTGTTCTTCACATCCACAAATTCAATAAACATTAGCTGATCAGATTAGCAGCCTCTACTGTACACAGACACACGTGTATCCTATCCATAAAGTTGTATAAAGTTTTATAAAGTTTTTTAAACTGACTCATCAGGCTGTGAACTCATGGTCGGAGCCGAGGCTGAAATCAGGTGAGAAGCCTGAAGGTGATGAACGCTCTGGATTCACACGCTCGGCCGCTCACATCCTCGGGACCTTCAGGTCGACTTCCTGCTCATTGGCTAACGTGTTGTTTGAGGTCGACTGTCTTCAAGCGCCGACTTGTTCTGAGACGAGAGCTGGAGACGAGACAGTGTCCCAATAATCTGAGTCTTTCCTCACACTGATTAGTGACTTACTGATTTCACAGCTTTAATGATCAGATCAACAACGAGACGAGTCACCGTGTGGACGATGTTTCTACACGAGTCTGTAAAGTCTGAATCAGTGTCGACTCCACCGGGAGTTTGAGACAGAGGCTGAACAGAAGAGCTGCAGCAGAGGACAGTCTGAGGACCAATCAAAACCATCAACCTGAAGATGAGCAGAATCCTACATCTTCTTTAGAGATGGTTTCATAAAGAACAAACCTGTAACAATCTAAATTCAACTGAGGATCAACACTTTAGGAAACGTGTCCAAATGCATCTGACAGATCGGTGGAGAATTAAAGAGGCGGCTGCTGGAGGACTTGTATTTTTAAGATTAATCAGAAACAGATTTACAGTTTATTCTGATATATATTTATATATATGGAGCTGGGAATCATTACAACGAGAACAAAACCACAGGGTCAGGAATAAAGAATAAATCACAGGGGAACTGGAATGTAAAAAAACAAGCTGCAAAGAGTCTGGAGAACAAATGTCTGGAGCTCGGTCGTTTCCCCTCCAGAGAGAAAGAGAGAAAGTCACAATACTGCTGGAGTCCGAACCCGCTGCCAGAACAGAGCGAGTGAGCGAGAGAGAGAGAGAGAGAGAGAGGAAGGGAGGAGGATGAGGGGGGGCGAGGGCGAAGGAAAAGGTACAGCTGTGAAAAAGAAAGTGAAAGGTTGAAGAAATCAAAGAAAGTTAAATATGTAGGAAGAGAAAGTGGGAGAAAGAAAAGAGAGAGAGAGAGAGGAAGAGGAGGGAGGGAGGGGGCGAGAGAGGGCGAGGGACATAGATAAACAGTACGCCCCCCCCTCTCTCTCTCTCTCTTTTCCTTGCCAGCTGTTAAATTCCTCCATTGTCTTTCCCCTTCACACGAGGAACAGAGCAGCGTCTGTCTCTCACAGAGAAACCCTCAACGCTCTGAAACAACAGGTCGGGGGGGCAGCCGGCACCGAGGTGATCTGATAACCTCCAGGGGGGGGGGGGGGGCACGTCGGACTGAGGGACAGACACGTCCACTGCTGAGGACGTCCGTGATAAGACACGACTCTTATTCTCTCTGAAGGTCGAGTCCCCAGAGTCCCTGGAGTCTGTTGTTTCAACATCTCCTTCCAACATCCCATAATAACAAAGAGCAAAGTACAACGATCAGGGTTGAAAACAGATTGATAAATAAACTTGTTATCTTCGCTTGCAAAATTCCGGGAATATTCAAAGTTGGAAACTTTCCATGGGAATTAACGGGAATTAACGGGAATTAACGGGAATAAACGGGAATAAACTGGAAATGTTGAGGGTAATTTATACTAACTGTATTTACCTTGTCATATACAGACATAAATATAAACATTTTGTTTTGTCATAGGCTGATTTGAGCCCTGAGGAAACTTTGGGCACTTGACTATATGCTTCTGCATCGTTGTGTCATTCTTAACATAGGTCTTTGCACAGTATTTGCAAATGTACACAGCCTTTCCTTCTACATTGGATGAGGTGAAATGTCTCCACACATGAGAGAGTGCACGTGGCATTGTTCTGTAGAATAAGATGAGGAAAAAGTTTGTAAAAAAACACTAATGCAATGCCAGAGATATAAATAGTTAGCCAAACAATTGGAATCGTCTGTAAACATATTTTACAATTGATGGATAAATGAATGGAAATAGTCTAGATGAACAGATGAACAATCCTCAATCAGCATGATAATATATTTTCCCAGTAATATCATGGAAACTTACCTGACTAGTCCTGCACTCTACAGCAGGCCTCAGTAGCCCTGCTGTAGAGTGAAGCATGCTGGGAGTTATCTGTGCATGTGATGGAAGAATGCACAGTGGAGGGTTGAAACTCAACGTTCCATACATCTTTAAAATAGAGTTTTGAATGATGTTTTTATTGCTCAGCGTTTAATTTTTTATTTTTTTTTCAAAATTCCCAAAATTCCCGAGCTAAACTTTCCGGAAACTTGCCCCTTTGCAACCCTACTTGTGAGAAACTAACAAACATTTGACGAGTTCACATCAGAAGTTTCTATTTCGATCCGATTGTAAAATAATGTAAACGTCAGCGTTAAAAAGTGTTTTTATCTCCAGCAGATGAAACCGCCAGCGAGGATCTACTTCCTGTTTCTGCATCGATAAATAAACGTGTGAACTCTTTTTGTACACGAGCAGATTTAAAAAAAAGCTTTCCCACAGATTTGTGTTTTGACATTAGAGAGAAACCTTAGAGGTTTACCAGAGGCTGAGAAAGAGGAAACCTTTTCTGGGAGTTCACCAACGTGTCAGGTCACTTCTCTTATTCATATTTTAAGACTCTGATGACCCATCGTTTATCAAATGAGATGTTTCAAACTGGAATGAGCTCAAATCCCTGTTGTCCACTAAGTTGTAAATAATATGAGAATAAACCTCATAATGTTTCCAGACTTCTCTGCCTCTCTTTCTATCGCTCGCCCTCCAGGTCGAACTCTCCTTCCTCTCAGTGTTTTCCTTTCCCACAGGCTGCGTTCTCACAGATGCATTGTGGGTAAAACTATCAAATATCTCCACATGGTCGAGACTCAGAGGCCAGTTACTCAGAGGCCAGTTAGAGAAACAGAGGGAAGAGGAGAAGAACTAATCTGGGTTTTTAAAGTGCAGAATAAAGAGAGATGAGCAGAGTTCACTGTGAGGATTTGAATATGTTTGAAAAAGGAATAAATGACGACGCAGATTTCACTTCTTTCTGGGGAATGGAAGTGAAATAGAAATAAAAAACAGATTCACAAACCTTGGACGGGAGGCGAGCCGTCAGCAGGTAGGCTCTGTGAGACGCCAAGGCCTGAGGACAGAGATGGACATCAGTGAGACAGACAGACATCAGATAGACAGACGGACATCAGTGAGACAGACAGACATCAGTCAGACAGACATCAGTGAGACAGACAGACAGACATCAGACAGACAGACAGACATCAGTGAGACAGAAGGACATCAGTCAGTGAGACAGACATCAGTGAGACAGAAGGACATCAGACAGACAGACAGACAGACAGACATCAGTGAGACAGACAGACATCAGTGAGACGGACAGACAGACATCAGTGAGACAGACAGACATCAGTGAGACAGACAGACATCAGTGAGACAGACAAAAGGACAGACAGACAGACAGACATCAGTGAGACAGACATCAGTGAGACAGACAGACATCAGACAGACAGACAGACAGACAGACATCAGTGAGACAGACAGAAGGACAGACAGACATCAGACAGACAGTCAGACAGACAGACATCAGTGTGAATTGTGTGAATGTGAGTGAGGATCAGAAGTTTCTCTCTCCACCAGCAGCTTCTTCTATTTTCACTTCTTCAACAGCTGGAACGTTTTCCACCAACGTCCCATCTGTCCCCACGTGTGGGACGTCTGTCCTCCAGGAGACAGACGTGTGTCCTGGAGGAGAGAGAGTTCCCGATGAGCCGCTCGCTCGCCCAGCTGCGTTTCTCTCTGACAGGTTTGAGTTCTTTGAGTTTGAGTTTCAGTCTGAACGTTTTCACTGGAGAGAAATTATATAAAAGAGAGAGAATGAGAGGAAGCGACGGAGGGCGAGCAGCTGAGCGAGGTCACTCGGGGTCGTGTGAGGTCAGCGAACAGCCAATAGGACAGAGCGGAAGGGAGGGGTCAACCCGGCCGAGGGGCGGGGCCTGTCCGGACCCAGCGTGGACAAGCTGGTTCTGTTTATAACGTCTGGAAACGTGTCAGACCGGCGAGGGCGAGGGAGCAGGTGAGAGAGAGAGAGAGAGAGCGCCGGCCGAGCACATGACAGGGAAACAGATGTGCAGCAGGAAAACATCTGGAGCAGGACGCACGGCGAGCAGCAGCTGGAGCCGCGGGTTCGATTCCGTGGTTCAGGCCAGGGAACAGTTCACAGACACAGGATGAAGTGATTATAGAATCTTATTAATAACTGAATCAGATCATCTTTCTGAACAGGAAACGAGTCGAATGCTGGATTATTGTTTCTATAAAAATATAAAAATACACAAAACACAAAATGGGGATCTGAGATAAACTAAACTAATAAACTCAATTAAAAAGTAACTTTCATTTACACAAATAGCAGTGTGTGTGTGTGTGTGTGTGTGTGTATGTGTCTCTGTGTGTGTGTGTGTGTGTGTGTGTATGTGCGTGTGTGTGTGTGTGTGTGTGTGTGCGTCTGTGTGTGTGCTGCTCTGAGTTGCCCCAGTCAAGTCCAGACAGGAGCAGCCTCCACATTCTGCAGACTCGTGGAATGTGGCTGAAGGTGAAGTTTTTAGAAATTGTGTTGAGCTGAACTCTGTGTTACCAGAAGGTTTGAGTCCTGTGAGATTTCACACACACACACACACACACACACACACACACACACACACACACACACACACACACACACACACATACACACAGACACACACACACTCAGAACTATTTGGTCCCGCACGTCCTCGGCTGATGAACAACACACAAACTGATAAGATGATGAGACTCAAGCAGACAGAAGATTCCTGGAACTAGTCGATCAATAAAGATACAGATAAGAAGTGAGAAGTTTGTTCCTAGTGCCTCACAACTCAGTGTGAGTTGTGTGTGTGTTCACAACCTGAAAGAGTTAAATGAAGAAACACTGGGTGGTTTGTTGTTGCAATATAAACTGTTTTCTTTCTTAAGGAATCGAAGAGAATGGTAAAAAGTGAATCCCAGAGGAGGATCAGAGTGTGAGCTGGTATCCTGAAGGACCTGGTGACGGATCTGTGAACGAGCTGGAGAGACTCTGAGCATCAGATCCTGACTCACAGCAGCAGCAGCTCCTCCCACTCAGATCCGTCCAGAACTCAACCCAACAGAACTCAACCCGACAGAACTCAACCTCACAGAACTCAACCCAACAGAACTCAACCCAGCAGAACTCAACCCGACAGAACTCAACCCAACAGAACTCAACCCAACAGAACTCAACCCAGCAGAACTCAACCCAACAGAACTCAACCCAACAGAACTCAACCCAACAGAACTCAACCCAACAGAACTCAACCCAACAGAACTCAACCCAGCAGAACTCAACCCGACAGAACTCAACCCAACAGAACTCAACCCGACAGAACTCAACCCAACAGAACTCAACCCAGAAGAACTCAACCCAACAGAACTCAACCCAACAGAACTCAACCCAGAAGAACTCAACCCAACAGAACTCAACCCAACAGAACTCAACCCAACAGAACTCAACCCAGCAGAACTCAACCTCACAGAACTCAACCCAACAGAACTCAACCCAACAGAACTCAACCCAGCAGAACTCAACCCAACAGAACTCAACCCAACAGAACTCAACCCATAAGAACCAGGAGGAACCCGAGGAGCAGAAGGACCCAGAGGAGCAGAAGGAACCACCGCTTCAGGCCACAGAGTTGAACCTGGTCTCCTCTGCTCGGCAGCGTCTCAGAAACTTGAACCTTCTGATCGTGTCTGAGCTTCTCGACCTGCAGGGACACGTCCACCTGGAGATCTGTCTCCTGGAGCAGAGGATTATCACCTCGGCTGAGGAGGTTGTGTTTCAGTCTCTGTTCCTCTGCAGGTTCACTCAGAAACTACTAAATCTATTTAATTTAATTATAAATCTCTGCTGTGATGTGAAAGGAGTGAATTTCCTTTTTAGCAGAAACCAACCTGCTCATCTGGGTGTGAACGTGTGATTGTGACCAGGTCTCTGCTGCTGGATCCGATCTGATTGATGTGTTTTTTATCCTTTGATGATGAGCGTATGGAAAGGGGAGGGGCCTGAGGTCGTGACCCGGAGACGTGCTGCTGCAGGTCATGTACATTTTAAACCTGAACTCTGAAGTGTCACATTTAGAAATCAACGGAGCCGTCACTCACCAGCACTCTGCTCTCCACCTTGTCACCTTTGACCTCCAGCTGGACCTTGCGCCTCAGGGTCAGCTTCACCCTCCGACCCACGGCCTCTCGCACGCTCTCTGCAACAGGGGGGGGGGGGGAAACACGGTCAGAACCTGGCGAGCAGCAGCACAACAGCTGGAGGCGTCAAATTACAGCAACAGAGGTTCAGAGCTGTGGTGTCATGGAGTCAGGAATAGAAGCAGCTGGAACTCAGGGTTTCATTAAAGTGGGAATAATGTGTTGCTTCACGAGGCGTTCAGGCAAACTCGTAATTACGAGCTTCATCAGGAGGATCCACAGGAACTCAGCAGCACCAACACTAGTGTCCTGTGGGTTTTATACATTTAAATTAGTTGTGTTGGAGATATGATGTTAAAACAACAGAGATGAAGATATAGAATCGTCTTTAATGAAAAACATATTGAACAGGAGCTTAAACACGTCTGTAAATCTGTGGAGTTTCTGCAGGTGACACTGTTAATTCTTCATCTTAGGCTTCTTCATCCTCTTCATCATCTTCATCATCTTCTCCTTCTTCTTCCCATTGTCCTTTATTTTCTTCTTCTTTTTCAATCCAGATGTTTTGGCTTCATTTTTGGGAGCAGTCATGTCGTCCATCTTTATTTACAGTAACATTTCAGATGTACGTTCTTCTTCTTCTTCTTCTTCTTCTTCTTCTTCTTCTTCTTCTTCTTCTTCTTCTTCTTCTTCTTCTTCTTCTGCTTCTTCTGCTTCTTCTTCTCCTCCAGCTGTTGCTCCGTTCACAGTTACGTGTTTCTGCAGTTTTGCGTCTGTCCCTGTTTGTTTGTCTCTAAATTGACTCTGAGGGAGACTCTGCTGGAGCCACTGTGGGAACATCCAGAGATGGGGGGGGGGGAGAAGAGGCGAGGAGGACGAGGGAAGAGAGAGAGGAAGTGAGGAGGTGAAGTGAGGGGAAGAGTGTGTGTGAAAGCGAGGGCCCGCCTTCATGACATCATGCCGCCCTCCTCCTCTCGGAGCCCGAACACAACAAGGTCACAAGGACGATGAAAACATTACGGCATGAAGCCCCGCCCCCAGCAGATCTCAGGGAGTTTAGACTAAACGAAGATGGTCTCCTCCTCTTCTCCTCTTCTCTGTTTACAGCTTTATCAGGATTAAGTTCTGAAGTTTGAAGTTGTGTTTTCAGGCCTGCACTGAAGTTCTGACGTGTTCCTCACATGTTCCTCATTGGTTCCTCACATGTTCCTCACATGTTCCTCACATGTTCCTCACATGTTCCTCACATGTTCCTCACAGGTTCCTCACATGTTCCTCACATGTTCCTCCCAGGTTCCTCACATGTTCCTCACAGGTTCCTCACAGGTTCCTCACATATTCTGCAGGTTCTGTCTGTCAGACATGTTCTGGATCTTCTCCTGCAGCCTCCTGGTTAAACATCTGTAACATGTCAGAGTCCATGTGAGGAACCAGCAGGACGATGTGTGGAAGCTTCTCAGTGAGAGAGTGAATGTGGAACTGGAACATGTGAGATATTAAACATCTTCACAGATTTCTCCTCCAGCTTGTGAAGCGTGATGATCTCTTTCTTTCTGTTTGGAATCCAGATAACCTGAGTGCAGAGTCTGGATGTGAGTCAGCGGGGGGGTGGGGGGGTGGAGTCCATCACAGACCAAAGGTCACGTTACTCATTTCAAACCGGCTTCATTCAAACAAGGAGTCCAAAGTGCAGCTGAAGCGATTTATTGACTATTTGATTTACTGGAAGATTAATCTTCAACCAGTGTTTTGATCGGTGCGTCCAGCGGCTCCTGGTGCGGCCGCTCGGCATCGACCCTGTGACGCTCTGCTGGTGATGAGCAGCATCAGGTCAACGTGCAGCTGGAGACACAGAGCTCCATTCATCCGTGTGTCCGACGCCGTCCAATGAGAGACGAGCTGCAGGCGTCCTCGGGGTCGTGAGTCACTCGGCCGCCGCTCGCCGTCTGACAACAGGAAGCTTCAGCTCCACATCACTCTAACTTTAAATCAGCACAACTTTATCAACTGGTTAAAAGTTGTGGCGAGCAACATGTTCTTTACAGGAAGTCGTTCCTCCCAAACGCAATAAGACCGTTCAACTCCTCCCCCTCCGTCAGAGCCTCCATCACAGAACTGCACTAAACCTGTCTCCTGCTCTGTGGACCTGTACAACACTCCGCTCCATATACACTGACTTCACATCATATGTGATATGTGTTCATATAAACCATATTGACATTATATATCATTTTATACAATAATATTGTCTTCTGCACACTCTGTCTACATATTCTTACACTCATAGGATATTATATTATCTATTGTATAGTCAAATACTTATATTTATACCTCTACTATATATCATATATTATATCATACTCTCTGTATATTCTTTGTATATATAAGTCTATATACACATATTTATACATGTGTACATGTTATAATTATTATTATTATATTATTACTACTACTATTATTATTATATATACTGTTGCTGCCATTATTACTATATACTGCTATTATATTGGTATAATTACTATCACATATAAATATATATTATGTTATATTATAAACTATATATACTGTACTATTTTTATATACTGTCTAACAATAACATTACCATCATATCATCAGTACTATTACCATCATCTTGCCACTGCACCTTATCTACCTATTTATCTTGTGCTTCTGTTTTTATTCTTTCTACCTCAATATTTTTTATTTTATTCTATTGTATTTTATTGTATTCAAATATACCGGCTGCTATGACGACTTAATTTCCCTTCGGGGATGAATAAAGTAATCTATCTATCTATCTATCTATCTATCTATCTATCTATCTATCTATCTATCTATCTATCTATCTATCTATCTATCTATCTATCTATCTATCTATCTATCCATCCATCCATCCATCCATCCATCCATCCATCCATCCATCCATCCATCCATCCATCCATCCATCCATCCATCCATCCATCCATCCATCCATCCATCCATCCATCCATCCATCCATCCATCCATCCATCCATCCATCCATCCATCCATCCATCCATCCATCCATCCATCCATCCATCCATCCATCCATCTATCTATCTATCTAAGTTGAAGACAGGATGGCTGCTGCACTTCTTCTATCAACATGGCCTCTTGCAGTCTGAAACACCAGCAGATCAGTATAGACAACTAAATAAAAATGTAGCCTCACATAACTATAACTAACATAACTTCGCCACTAGACGAGCAACAGAAGGAAGGTTTTCTCTCTCCAGAGCTAAAACCAATTTTCTTAAACGCACTGTGGGATCAGAGCCATGAAGTCATGGAACCTACGACCAACAGAAATTATAAACGTGACACGTAAATGTATGTTCAAAAATCAAATAATGAAACACTTGGGTACAGCATACTCGTGACACTAGATGGTGATGTACTGTACATAAATGTGTAGTATTCTATTACATGGTTTGCAGTTTTCGCTTCTATGGAATTGGATATTTCAGTGTTTTATATCATGACAAAGGTAAAATTGCATAACCACTCAGTTAATTTTTGATATCTGTAATGTAA